>NC_049208.1:2211986-2381986 GCF_013347855.1 Anguilla anguilla | reverse complement strand
TGTACCCACTGATTTGAGGCAATTACATGCCCAGCGCTGGTGTTAAACACAATTATGCTATATCTTTGGTGACTGCAATGAAAACGGCAGTTAGACATAAAAATATGCAACTGTGACTAATTCCTTCCTCGTTGCTTACCGATGAAAACACGACGGGATGATTCACGCAAATTTATGAGTCATTTTTTATCTAAATGCTGCTCGCCCCTAATCGCAAAGAACGGGGGGAAATTACATACTCACCTTTATGGCAAAAAAATGTTTATTTATAATTAACTGAAGGGCAAATGCTCACTGAAGAGTTTACGTCTGTGTGAGATCATCACTGGTGCTCGAAACCACTTTCATAACGGCCACATTTATGAATTTCTGAAATGATGCAGTCCCCCCCCCCCCCCCCCGCTTTCTTATTAATTTTAATGATGTTATGAATATGGGCATGGAAAACTTTTGAAGCCCTCACACAATGATTTCATGAGATGTACATTATACGACCAAAAGTATTTGGACAACCCTTGGTCTGGGGGGTTGGGGGGGGGGGGGGTGGGCGCGGGCGTGGGCGTGGCGGCGCGGGCGGGCGTGGGGTCCGTTCCACACTCTTGCTGCAGTGGAATTTCTCCCGTTTGTCCTCATTTCAGATGGTACGTGTAGCGCTGCGTAAAAAGGAGCCGTCGGCTCAGTCAGAGGGGGTGCAGGTTTTTAATGTATATGTTCCAGCACCGTTTCATATTTTTTAAATTTTTATTACGGCTGCGAAACCGCGATAATCCCCCGGCCTTAATTACGGGCTCAGGACGAGGGGCCGGGGCGGGGGCCCCTTCGTTAACTCTGCTAAATTAGACCTGTCCCGGCAGAGGAGGGCCATATTTCACTCGTGTGAAATTGCGTTTCCGTTATCTTTACGCGCCAGCCCGCGGAAGCGCGCGGAGCTCGACGCCGCCGCCCCGGTGCGCGGGGCGGACTCCTCCGCCGCGCTGTCGCCCGCCGCGTAATGAACTGACCGCGAACGCGCGCCTGCCTCCGGCGAGATTCACGACTTCCCCGCCGACGCCGGAGGCGCTGAAATAAAATCGCGGCGTTGCTCTTTGAGCGCCGCTTTACGGCACAGTTTGTGTAGCGGTAACGTGGGAGTGTGACCTCACGGCACCCAGACTGCTCTGAACCAATCGTTGCATTTGGCCGTAGAGAGCAAATGGTTTTGATTGGTTCGAGGCTTTTCACTGACGTCTCGTTGCGACTGTGCGGTTCAGTGATGGGGACACTGTGCCATAGGAGCTTATGTCTGTCAAAATGTAATGTGAACCGGTTACATGACAGGCTGTTCAGGCCCATCTAGGTTTGCGATTCTCTGACCCACTGAAATTAGCCTATATAGTACCTTCAGATTATATAAATCAGTATATAAATGTCAAATACAGTTGAATCAATAAGTACGTTTATTTACATGACTCGAGTTTATTGAAAACTTTTCTTTGCTTATTAGTAATCATCCATGAGTGTCACCCTGACTCAAATACTCTGCCAGCAGCGTAGACCGTTCATCGGGGGGAAAGAGAAAAATAAAACTTTGAAACTCTTCTCAGGAAGAACGCAGATAACATTTATTATGCTTCAGAGTCCTTTATTCTTTCACGCAATTTCATCCGAAACGCTGCTGCCTTTTCGAGCCCCTCTGCATATTCACGCAGTAATGCTTCTCTGAAGCGCTAGGCACGCAGGAGCCTGATCCCAGCACCAAATCTCGCTGCTTTAATGTGGGTTTGTGAGCTCCACACAAAAAGAAGCAGCGCTCATTAAAATCACTGAACACTCATAAGCATACCTATAAATATAATTACATATAAATTCTGCATATACTGCATAAATGTTGGAACAGTAGGAGAGGACGCTGTGTCATCATTGCCTGAAACAGGAAGTAGATTTTTGGGACGCGTGCGCCCTATAAGTGGTCTAGCTTGCTCCGCCTTACCAGGCTGTTGTCCATCCGTTGACTTTGTCCTCTTCTTTTTTTCCCCCCATCACTTTCTTGTTCTGTTGTGGGGCTCGTTGAAAGCTGCCGTTGATTGTTGTGAAGTCCCGACATTAGCAAGCTAGCGAGGAACCAGACCTGGGTCAAATACATATTTTGTTTCGAATTCAAATACTTTTCTGTGCTCTGTTTATCTTACGTGTTATAATTAAGCCAGCCAATATGACCAGAAGGCGGAGTTTGAACTTTTTGAGAGTATTTCGTTGGTTGCAATACACCGGACAAGATCAGTAAAGCGCAGAAAAGTGTTTGAATCCAAAACAAATAGGCCTACGTATTTGACCCGGGCCTGTGAGGAACGTGCTTCCGGCCTGTCGGTTAAACCCAGCGTGGAAAGGGTTGGTCTGCGTGACGCTTTTCACGGGACAAACAGGAAGTGCGAGCCGTTTCTCTCGGTCGGCCTGCTGCCGTTCTCCAGCTCAGCACACCTGATGTATATTTCGCTTACTCTGCAGAAATATGTCTGTCCCATATATGGAGGTCCAGTGTGTTTTTTCATCTGCCATTTTCTTGTGACGATGGCTGGCTGTTCTGATGATTTAGCATTTAAGGCATTGACATTGATTTATTTGTATTATAAGAAACTGTCACTCAAAATGTGCAGTATAGCCTATATGAACTTGTACTGAGCAATGCGTTGAATAATATGTGGAAATATACCAACTGGGTGTCGAAGACCTACTATTTATTGTGTATCAAATATATGGTATCACTTTACAATGAGGTCACATTAATTAAATTAATTGGCATTAACTAATGTACTTGTTAACTACTAACTACAGAAAAGTTCATCTCTACAGCTTTGTTAATGTATTTGTACACCATTAATTCATGCTAACAACTACATTCATTAATGCCAATTCCTGGGCCCTTATTGTGAAGTGTTACCAAAAATCACACGTACTACCACAGTGGGCTGCATCTGAATATAACCAACAGAACGCACTGCCAAGCAGAAATAACACTATAATGGCATGTGTCGGAAGATGCATTTGGAGCGCCTCCGTGTACTGAAATGTATAATTATGAGTATTACAGTGCCTTTCTGCAGTGTGTGACGGGCTGTTTCTCTGCGCTCGGAGTGGAAGGGTTCTTAAGTTAACGGAGATTTCCTCCTCTTTGGTTTCCAGGAAAAGTCAGCATGTGGTCTTCGCTCGTCGGTCCTTTCAGGCACTTCAGTCCTGGGGAGGACGAGGACAGTCTGAGTGAGTCATTTATTTTACCTGCCCCCCCCCCCTCCACCCTCCCGTCTCCCCCCCCTCCCCGCCTTTCTCTGATGAGCAGTATTAATGTGCTGACTGTACCTTATCAGGATCTTTACCTGCAATCTGGAGCCTGTCCAGCTGCTCATTATTCTGAACATGATTTTGAAGTGCACACGCGCGGACGCGCACACACACACACACACACACACACACACACGCACGCACACACACACACACACACACTGACACGCATGCGCGCACACACACACACACACAAGCAAACACACGCACAGCCTTCTCATGCTTGAATTTTTAAAAATCTGCTGTCAGCTTGCCCAAATTGTTTTAATCATTAAGCACACAATAAATTGTGGACTTATGCATATGCTTCGTGAATAAACTGCTCATTCTCCTCTTTATCCTGGTAATGGATCGGAAAGGATTTAGCGGATATTTTAGTTCCAGCGCATTCTGTGCGCAGTTGGTGGTGTTAAACGCTGAACGAGTGTATTTCTGGCCTTTTCCCCTGAGAGAGCGTCTTGCCAGTCGGCCATGTTTGTCTTCTCTCACCAGGCACCAGCAGCACCGAGGTGAAGGAGAACCGCGATTTCGGAAACATCGACGACCGCGCCGTCGCCCCCCACTGTCGCCGCCACCGCCGTCAATCGCCCTGGCGCTGGGACACGCCCGGGGGCGGGACTTCCTGTGCGAAGAGGAAGCGGCCGCTGGTGGAGGAGGGGGCCGGTGGCGGCGGGGGCGGGGGGGCGGCGCACAGGAAGTGCTCTTGGCGCGCGGCGCAGAAGAACGCGGTGGTGCAGCTGAACGAGCTGCGCCCGGGCCTGCGGTTCGAGGTGGTGTCCCAGACGGGCCCCGTGCACGCCCCCGTCTTCGCCGTGCGCGTGGAGCTCCACGGCCTCGCCTTCCTGGGAGAGGGCCCCACCAAGAAGCAGGCCAAGATGCGGGCGGCCGAGCTGGCCCTCCGGTCCTTCGTCCAGTTCCCCAACGCCTCGCAGGCGCACCTGGCCCTGGGCGCCCCCGGGGGACCCCCTCCCGACTTCACCTCCGACCGGGAGGGCTTCCCCGAAACGCTCTTCAAGGGGTTCGAGCCCCTGTTGCTGGGCAACGCCGTCCCCCGCCTGAGGCCTGCCGCCGAGGAGCCGCCCCCCGCCGCCGCCTGTCGCCGCGGGAGACCGGCCTGCCACGCCCTGGAGCTGAGGCGCGTCCCGGCGGCCAGGCCGGGGCACTGCAGGACGGCGCCCCCCGCTGGTCGGGCGGAGACGCCCGTGGTGCTCCTGAACGAGCTGCGGCCCGGGCTGAGGTACGCCTGCCTGGCGGGGGGCGGGGCCCGGGGGCGCGGCCAGGCCGGGGGGAGGGGCGGGGCCAGGGGCGGGGCCGAGAGGAGCTTCGTCATGGCGGTCCGGGTGGACGGGCGGATCTTCGAGGGGTCGGGGCGGAGCAAGAAGCTGGCCAAACGGCAGGCCGCGCTGGCAGCGCTGCAGACTCTCTTCAGCGCCCGGCTGCCCCCCCCAGAGAAGATGCCCTGCCAGCCCCCCAGCAGGAGGAAAGGCCTGCTGTTACCACAGGTGAGCAAGACCCCCCCCCAATCCCACACTGCCCCCCAGCAGGAGGAAAGGCCTGCTTCCACCACATTGAGGGGCCCCCCCCAGGCCCCCTCAATCCACACTGATACTTCGTACACGACTTGGCATCACAATCTAAACTTGTGGGCTCATATGACTCCAATCAGGTGATACCTTTCAGGTTGGGGGAAGGGGGGGTGGCCATAGTTACGACCCTGACAGGTTTTATTTATGTCTTTTATTTAGTCTGATCCTCCATTATCACCCGCTGCAGCTACTCTTTCTGTTATGAATACCTGCAGACTGGAATGGCTGCTGGTCCTTGCTGCAGAGAGGGGTTCCTTGAAACATCTGGAAGTGGAGGGGGGTTGCGGGGGGGGGGGGGATATTGAAACTGCCCGTTTTAGCACCTGTCCCCGACGTGCTGGATGGTCTTCTGACAGGTTGCCTCTGGTTCCCCCGAAGCTTGCTGTATTTTTGCATACTCACTCGGTACAGTACATTACTGTATTCTCATGTCTCTGATCGCCTCGTGGTTTCCGGGCAGCTGTTTCTCCTGAACTCTCCTGTTCAGGAGAATTCTGATGAGAGAGGGGGGTTCCGGAACTTTCCGTTCTGTTTCTGTTTACCCCGCATTGCACTCTGACCAATCACGAGGCACTGGTGACCCTAAAGCAGTCTTAAGCCCATTGGCTTGTGTGCTTTTAAGGGGCCAAGGAAGTGAGTCAGTAAGAAGAGAGGGCAGTGTGTTCATTTTGGAAAGCCAGCGTTGCCCAGTTAATGTATTCTGTGCCGTCATAAAAAATAAATGAAAAGTAAAAGGGTGCCGGGATAACGAAGCCAACTGTCACCGTTGCCGTGGGAATGAGAGGGCTCTGGAATATCTCGAGATCGGTCTGGAAAGGTTTTGTGTTTGTTTGTTTGTTTGCGTCGTCCTAACTGGGAGGGTGTCTTTTTTTTGTTTGTTTATGTGTCTGCGTCTCGCTCTCTCAGCATTAATGCAGTCTGTGGCCTGAAGTTAGCGGAAGATAACATGGAGCATGGGGTGGCAGTGTAGTATAATGGGTAAGGAGCTGGTCTTGTGACCTAAAGGTCCCAGGTTTGATCAAGGTACTGTATCAGTACATATCCAGCTGTGTAAATGGATGCAATGTAAATGCTGTGTAAAAAGTTGTGTAAGTCGCTCTGGATAAGAGCGTTTGCTAATTGGCTGTAATGTAATGTATAATAATATAATGAAGCAGATAGACAAGCTGCAATTCAGTCTTCTCATTAGATGCGTAACATGAAAATTGCAGTTAGGATCAGAAATGCCTTAAGTGGATTAAGGAAACTGGTTTCTTATCAGTTGGTTGCAGAAAAAAAAAAACCCCAAAAATTGGAATTATGGGAGTCCTGTTTTTCTTTAGAAAGTTAACTACTGAAACGGTGAACATTAGCTTTGCCCTGTAGTGGTATCTGTATGAATATTCTTTCAACATTTTTAGTGTGCAATTTCTGTGTGTGCAGTGTGCACGGTTGAGGGAGGTATCTGCAAAATCCAAGGTCGAGGTTACGTTCTCTAAATCGTTCATCGGACCTCCCTGGGGGTGTCGGGACCCCCCAGTTTGGGGATCTGGTGCGTTGGGCTAGAGGCGGGTCATAAATAAGTAGCCACTCATTAAGTGGGTCCTCAGTTTGTGTAGTTTCAGGGAAAAGACCCCGCAGTGAAGGATGCAGCCCTGAATTTGACCTGTGTGTGTGTGTGTGTGTGTGTGTGTGTGTGTGTGTGTGTGTGTGTGTGTGTCTGTGTGTGTCTGTGTGTGTCTGTGTGTGTCTGTGTGTGTGTGTGTAGTGTGTAGTGTGTGTGTGTGTGTGTGTGTGTTTCTAAACGGAGTTCCTCCAATTGACATTCCCTACAAGTCTACTGGATCCGGCAGGCAAATATTATCCTGTCCTTCCAGCAACATCGACCAAACAGCCTGCTGATCTGTTTCTGCAGTGCCTGTGTTTAAGATATGTTGCCATATATTTAGAAATATAGTTTCATATATTTGGGTAATGCATATGAATATGTAGAGACACTCCAGTAATTTTACAAAATACTTTCCAATAAATGCTAACATATTTTTCATTTTGTTTAATACATTCAGTTGGTTATAATAAGATACAGTGCAGACAATTGGTATCAGAATTCTTCTCTAATACTTAGTTTAAAAAATAAAAATAAACTCCAGGTGGTCTGTATATCCCGTTGATAGCAATGTGGTAATAATTGATACGTTTTCAAATTTATTCTATCCAAATGACAATATATTGTACATTTCCAGTAAAGGTTTTGCATTTTAAGCATAATTCAGTGTTATATCTTCGTATCTTTGGTATATGTGCTGCAAATACAGCCAGAACGGGATATTGTCGATATCAATAAAATGAAATAAAATTAGTATGAGTGTCCACATCAATAATATTTAAAAAAATGTAATAGTATCAATACCAATAAAAAGAAACAAAACGAGTAAAAATATCAATATCTGTAAAATAATATAAGAGCTGCTCTTTGTGCTTCTCGTTAAAATTCCCTCCTAATGTCCCGGATCTGGCGCTCAAAAAGGTCCTCTCGAGCAGCGTAAAATCCTCCGCTTCGTTTCCGCGGTAAAAAAAAAAAAAAAGACGGATTCTGGGAGGATTCGCCTCGTCGAGTTTCAGCCCCTGCCGTGGGTCACCCGGGAGAAAGCGCTCAAAGTCAGACGCGCAGGTGACCGTCGCGGCGGCAGCCGCTCTCTGGGAGCGCGCGTTCCACACGGCGGCAGGCTCGACACGGCGGCAGGCTCGACGCGCGGCGAACGGGGAACTTCGCCGCTCGTCAGTCGGCTACGACACGCGACTCGGTGCGGCGCGCTCTGCGGAATACCGCGCAGGAATAAAGCGCTATAATGCGCCATATTAAACTGTACTGTTACAATGGCGGCGTTGTGTTTGGACTCCCACCCCCCCCCCCCACCCCCCCACCCCCCCCACCGGCAGCTGGCTGTTCTTGCCGTATGCAGTACGCTACTACTACTACGCTGATGCCGCTGTTCGATTTCATGGCTGAACGATTTAAGCTGCTGCTGAGGACCAAGACGGAGCCAGGTAGTGGGGGGCGGGGCGGGGGGGGGGGGGGAGGCTCGCTCGCTACGAAAGAGAACACACAGTGGCTTTCGGTTTGACTGAGGACACGGAATTCTGATACAGGCATCGTATGTTTTTCGGCAGGCAAAACCGGCCGTCCGAGTAAGACTTGCCTCTGGCTCCTTTTAAAAGGACGAAGAGAAAAGAGGGGAAAGGAAGTCGCTTCGTCCGGCACTTTTTTTTTTCTTTTTCTATCTCCCTCGTGCGGGATTGGATTTCTCAGTGAAGCTGCACGCGCCGCTGCACACACCCCTGCTGTCTGTGCAGGTGTCCAGGTAACGAGACGGTGCGGACGGCCTCACTCTGAGCAGGCCGCTCCTCACACAGCGTCTGAGGGGAGCGCGTCCGACGCAGACCATGCCACACGCCCGTCTTTATTCTCGCCGGTCTGCGTTTTAATAAGGGAATAAAAGCCGGGGGGGCCGAACGTAACGAACGCCGGACCCCTCGGACGTCTGCTTCAAACGAGGCCTTTCATTTTGCTACCTCAATCTACCATCCTCCATGAATAACACGGTCACGTGACACCCCTGGGAGGGAGATTCGGGCAGTTCGGGAGCCCCCCCCCCCCCCCCACACCAACACAGAATTTAATTAATAGCTTCACCCTTCCCCCTCACAGGTTTTGGGCGAAGAACAATAAACTAAAACAACAAAGCCAAAACAAAAAAAGACAAAATAAAGCGAAGTTTAGCGACACCTTTTCAACTCGCCGCTCGTAGCTGGCCAGCTTTTCAACGGTGGATTTGTTTTCTTCCTTTTTGTGCTTTTTGAGGCAAACGAAACACAAAAACTCGCTCCTGGTCTCGGCCCCCCGAACTGTGCAGGGCAGCACCACCTTTACGCACCTGGGCTGATTATTTAACGCCGCCCAGGTGCGTGTGCACGTTCCCGCCATGTCTGCGTCGCCGCGACCAATCCGCTTCCCCGGTGGACCGAATGCTGCAAATCCCAAAGAATAATGGCTGGGAAATTAAGAGGGGAGTGTTTGAGGCCAGTGAGACCAAACTTCAGAAATATTACCCTACCCTCACACACAAATGAAATGTTTACAGAGAACCCGCTGTCTCCTTATGAATAAATATCAGTGGTTTCCCTGGGAACTTAACGTTTGATGTCTATATATAACTAAAGCATTGAAAATAAATGTCAGCGTGCTTTTGAACCCTAGGGGTGGTAATTATGGTAAATTAGGATCGATTAATGCGTATGTGTCCGAGCAAATACTCTCCGTAGGTTTTCCGTTTTTGAAGTTCCTACCTGGGCAATTTCTCCAAGAGGTGAGACCAGCTAAAAAACCAGCTTGAGGCTCAGTCCTCTAAACGTAAAAAAAAGTATGTTTTAATGAACTCTGATTTTTTTTTTTTGCTCAGGTAGTGCTCATCCCAGGAGAGGCAGTCTGGGTAATGAGTCTCCGTGTAGAACAGAATCCCGCCCGTTTCCGGCGCGGTTTTAACCGCCTCATGCGAGCGGCTTGGCGGGTTTTCCCGTCTTTGTTCCGCGAGATTTTTATTTTCATTTTCTCACAGAACTGCGTTCGTCGCCTCTGTGATGTTCTGAAGAAGCCGGACTCCCACGGTCCAGCGAGAGGTTTCAGCTCTCCCAGTTGGCAACTTCCCGAGCAAAATGTCATTACTTTATAAGGCAACTTTATGAGGCAACGTGTGAATTAAGTGACCTTTTCTCAGGACCCACCTATGAGCAGCGATGGACAAATGGCAAAGATGACGGAGAAATTTCAATTTCTGAAATTTTTCTCCTGTTTTTCTCTCTCAATTTAGGACGTGTGATTATGCTCAACAGTCAGCGCGAGCTCGAACCCAGGCATGCGCTTCCTTTTGAAGCGCGTTGTCTTGTTGCTGCTCTTCTGCCTCACAACACAGTGGACAGTCTGGTTCAGGCACAGATGAGTCAAAGGAAGACACTCTATGCAGCCCGAAATGCGAGGGATTGGCCTGCATGGATCGCTAGGTTGTGATGAGTTTTAGCACAATTTTTTACTTTGTCTATTACATTACACTTTGGACCCTTCTGTCCGAAGTGACGTGCAATAAGTGCATTCCGAAGATCTTTGGAACAACTACAGAACACAGGCCACTACAATTCTCATTAATTATCGGTTATCCATAGGCATGAACATCATGTCTAGTTCACGTAGTAAGTATAGGTTATGAAGTCAGTAACGTTATGGCAAGTCATGAACTACAAGTGAGGCATGATCACTAGAGATGTGAGAAAGAGCTACAACATCAAGATGATAGTACAAGTGCAACACAAAATGGCTGGATGAAGATACAAGTGTAACATGAAAGTGCTAAAAGATGAAAATACCAGGATATGCGTGATGTAAGACAGTGATCCGAGATTGGGAGTAGCCCTGCGGAGGAGTAGAGTAGCATTAGTCAAGGTGCAGTCTGAAGACATGTCTTCAGACCACGGGGGGAAATGGGCAATGACTGAGTGGATCGTAGAGGAACGGGGAGTTCGTTCCACCACTGGGGAGCTGGGGTGGAGAAGCTCCACGGTCGGGACGAGCGAGAACCGTTCACCCAGAGTGGAGTGGTGGAGCTATTGTATGTCCCTTTTCCAGCATACCAACTCACCTCCTTGAAAATGATCCCAAATATTGTCAGGTATTGAAATACCTAAGCCGAATCAATCTATGCCCTGAAATACCTATTCAAACTACGATGCAATGACAATGTGAACTCCACATAACAGGCATTGCAATGCTTGACTCGGACGGATGTCTCTGTTATGCTAAATCTAGCTTGCGACCTGAACATATTTTTACCCACTTGAAAGTGCGCTGAAGTGTGATTTTAATGGATTTCATTCCTTGTTCAAATATCTCCCGTCACCAGTGTTTTGACATTCCCCCACATGTAGCACATTTCTCTGACTGGAATTAATTATCAAGTGCAGCTGAGAAGTAATGAAACCGTAATTAGCTTTCACCTGGGTGTGTGTGTGTGTGTGTGTGTGTGTGTGCGTGCGTGCGTGTGTGTGTGCCTGTGCATGTATGTGTGTGTGTCTGTGCATGTATGCATGTGTGTGTGTCTGTGCATGTATGTGTACGTGTGTGTGTGCGCGCGCGCGCATGTGCGTGCGTGTGGGCATTCGTGTGTGCGTGCTTGTGCATATGTACATGTGCGTGCATGCATGTGCTTGTGGGCGTGTATGTGTGTGTGTGCGTGCGTGTGTGCATGTGTGTGTTTGTGGGCGTGTATGTGTGTGTGGGGATGCCTGTGTGTGTGTGTGTGCGTGCGTGTGTGAGTGTGTGTGTGCGTGCATGTGTGAGTGAGTGCGTGTGTGCATGTGTGTGTTTGTGGGTGACATATGGCTGTTTATTGTGTTAATTGGCCTCTCTCCCTGTCTAAATGGATATTGATTCTTACAGGTTAATGCAGTGGCTGGGATTTTTTGTCATGTTTGGGGTATTATGAGGACTTCAGGACTATTGGGGGTGTTATGAGGACTTCTGAACTGTTAGGGGTATTATGAAGACTTCAGGACTTCTGGAGATGGCAGATATTGCAAATTGGGGGGGGGGAGCACTTACTGTTTTGCACCCTACGGGCCACACAGTACTACAGGAGAGCCAGTGACTATTTTACACTCTACAGTCCCCACAGTACTACAGGAGAGCCAGTGACTATTTTACACCTTACAGTCCCCACAGTACTACAGGAGAGCCAGTGACTATTTTACACCTTACAGTCCACACAGTACTACAGGAGAGCCAGTGACTGTTTTACACCTTACAGTCCACACAGTACTACAGGAGAGCCACTGACTATTTTACACTCTACAGTCCACACAGTACTACAGGAGAGCCAGTGACTATTTTACCACTTGGTCTATACAGTACTACAGGAGAGCCAGTGACTATTTTACATATTACAGTCTACACAGTACTACAGGAGAGCCAGTGACTATTTTACATATTACAGTCTACACGGTACTACAGGAGAGCCAGTAACTATTTTACACCTTACAGTCCACACAGAATTGCTCTCTCCTGGCCCTTAGCAGTCGGGCAATTATGCTTCGATATTTCTGGAAAGCAGTTTTTCATGAGAAGGTTATAACCGTAATGGACTGCCTCACCTTTGACCTTTTGAGCCCGTAAAATGCGCTATTCTGCACCGGCATGCATTTTACACGCTTGGTGAAATCGGGTCCGTAAAAAGGGAAATTTGCAGGAGTTCAGAAATGTGAGGCCTGAAATCACTGAATGAAATGGTGTATATGCACAGTGTGCTGGTTGTCCTGACAACCATAGGCTATTTATTTTTTGAAAAATTACTTCTGGTACTTCTGGTACCATGCATTAAAAAAACACATCACACATCATTTAAAAAATAATCAGGAGCCCAGCAGTTTCATACGGGGTTAGGAGACAACCGTGCCCCTGGTGAATTGTGGTTATTGCTGGTTATCTCCATTCAGGCGCGATAGGTGACTCTCATACCCGACCTTTCCATGACCTCAGTGTGAATGAGTGTGTGTGTGTATGTGTATGAGTGTGGGTGTGTGTGTGAGTTCGATTTTCTCCAAAGTCCAAAGCCCTCCTCTACTGTACCTACTCTCTCACAGGGGTCGTGGGTGACATGATTGTGACATCATACATCATGGCCATGCCGTAGCCAATCATGTGAAAGGTCGATCACCTGGCACAGGCGTAACGATGTAAACCTCATCGCTTCCGCTTCCCTGAACCTTACATGACTTCCCTCTCAGCAACTTGAACGTCCTTTGAGGACCTGAGTTTGTTTCTTCGTCTCAGTTTTTAATTTGGGCGAAAACAAACGAACGCTAGGGAACGCAAGCTCAGCGTTTCATCCCTGGTTATGAAACCCTTTCTTGTTAGTCAACTTGTAGCTTTATTCATTTAAATGACACAGTTCACACAAGGTACTGTAGCCCCATGTGCTTTACATATAATAAGCAAAAGAGCAATTATGGACAGCAGATTTCAGTCTGTAAGACGGAGTTAGAGAAGGGCAGCAGTGTGGTATAATGGGTAAGGAACTGGTCTTGTAACCTAAAGGTCGTAGGTTCGATTCCCGGGTAAGGACACTGCCGTTGTACTCATTGAGCAAGGTGCTCAACCTGCATTGCCTCAGTACACATCCAGCTGTATAAAATGGATGCAGCGTGATAAAGGCTGGTAAAAGTTGTGTAAGTCGCTCTGGATGAGTTTAATGAAATGTAAGAATTAAAGAGTGATCTGGACATACCAGTAGATAAACTGAAAGACTCAAAGTGTCGACGGCAGGTCGCTACAGGGCCGCTAACAGTCCGCGGTGTGTTTGCTCGTCGGGTGTGTTTTTCCCGGTGTGAGCTGCTTTTGGTGCGTCTCCCAGTTCCCTTGCTGGCTGTGCAGAAAGGGGGGGGTGGGGGGTAGGGAGGGGGGTGGGAGGGGGGGGTACCTTAAGCTATAAATCAAATGTCAGGTGTGACAGTCAGGCTGAGCTGCGTCAGTGCTGTATGATGGATGGCAGGCTGGAAGGCTTCTGGAGGGGGTCTGGAGCCGGCTGCTGAACACCGTGTTGGACTCACTGAACATTGGCACCGCGCTGAACCAGCTGAACACCGCGCTGGACTCGCTGAACACCGGCACTGCGCTAAACCAGCTGAACACCGCGCTGGACTCGCTGAACACCGGCGCTGGACTCGCTGAACACCGGCGCTGGACTCGCTGAACACCGCGCTGGACTCACTGAACACCGTGCTAAACCAGCTGAACACTGGCACTGCACTGTAAATTTTATGCGCTATCCCGTTCATATGATTAGCATAAGGAAACACCCATGTACAAATACAGATAAGAAAAAAAAATGATGAATGCCGAAATGTTCTTGGTAACGTTCTTACATGCAGTTTACGATCAAATGTGATCGTACGCTCGTTTTGTGAATGAGGCCCAGTGAGTGTAATAGGAAAAGTATGTAAAAATTGGAAAAAGTGCTAATTTAAAAAAAAAAATTTTTTTTTAAAGAAACTATTAGTAAAAAAATAAAGGCACACACAATCCTCCGTCAGAGTGAGGCCTGTTGTGAATTCTTCCTTCCCGTCCCGTCCTATCCTCGACGGCCCGTTCCCGTCAACATCACATCTGTTCAGTCAGAGCAAATGGGACTCGAGGTCCCGTCGGTTTGCTGAACAAAAGTAAAAATGTATTTTTAAAATATTTTTTCTTCTTCAAAAAAAAAAAACTTGCGCTCAGTTTCCCCTACTCCCCATACTCTGACAGTTAGCTCATGGCATCAAACCCCCCAAACCCCCAGACCCCTAAACCCCCAAACCCCCCACCCCGGCTTCTGCTGTTTCAGTTCCCATTAAAACACATTCCTCCGCTATGCTAATCTTTCCGAACGTTTTTGTGTGTGTGTGTGTGTTTGTGTGTCTGTGTGTGCATGTATCTGTGTGTGCGAGTGTGTGTGTGAATGTATCTGTGTGTGTGTGTGTGTGTGTGTGTGTGTGCAAGTGTGTGTGTGCGCATGTATCTGTGTCTGTGTGTGCGTGCGCGTGCGCGGTCTGTGTGTGCAAGTTTCTGTGTGTGTCTGTGTGTCTGTGTGTGTATATTCTACAGATAAAAGATGGCACAAAATGCTGGTTTATGTACCCCTGCAGGCAAGGATATAATAAGAATCCATTATTTCTACCATTTCCAGAAGTTTCTCTCAACTGCCTTT
Organism: Anguilla anguilla; assembly: GCF_013347855.1. Taxonomy (NCBI): domain Eukaryota; kingdom Metazoa; phylum Chordata; class Actinopteri; order Anguilliformes; family Anguillidae; genus Anguilla; species Anguilla anguilla. The sequence goes on along the minus strand of NC_049208.1, from coordinate 2,367,318 downwards.
CCTGGGGGGTTCAGGAATAATTTTGCACCCCCCCCCCTCCCCCATTCCACCCCCCTCCTTCCCAATTGGCTTTGGGATTTGCCGTTTTCTCAAGGATAACAAATAGCGCTACAGAGCCATTGCGTAAATGCGCTTGCAGTTGCATTTACGAATTTTGACCTATTTTTTCCTTCTATGACCTATTCATTATTTGAGTCAATAAGGCTGCCATCTTAGTTCAGAGGGGCACAGATGAATCGTGTCTGAACACCGCTGTTTTAGGTTGTATGTTCACCCATAAATTGTGCAGTGCTGCAATATCTTTGACTGATATTTGATGATATATTTTATTTCAACACATCATGTCTAATAAGGGATAGCAGAGGCATTGCTGTCATAATTCTACCCATGAAAAGCCTTTTTCTCACTCACTACAGGCATAAGTAAGATGTGTTCTGGAAACCTCCGTGTGTGTGTGTTAGGTGGGGGGTGATTTGGGAGTAAAGATGGAGTGATGGACGCGTGACACATCTCACTGTCATGCAGTCATGCCCATGTCCGTAAAGGGCTTATGAGCTTGCTTATAAACTGCTTAGTTTTATTTTCCGTAAGTCCATCAATGCCCCTGTATTAAGCCAAATGCTACTTGTTTCTAAGCATCACACAGTACAGTATGTGTTAGTAACGGGAGTCCAGTTTTCCTGTGGGAAATTAGTATGTGGAGTGACAGGTCGGCGTGTTACGCGCTGCCTGCTGCATGTGGAACGTGCCACGCCCGCTCTGGAGCCCGTGCTGTCCCCTGCCACGCCCACTCTGGAGCCCGTGCTGTCCCACGCCTGCTCTGGAGCCCGTGCTGTCCCACGCCTACTCTGGAGCCCGTGCTGTCCCGGGCCACGCCCACTCTGGAGCCCGTGCTGTCCCACGCCCACTCTGGAGCCCGTGCTGTCCCACGCTCACTCTGGAGCCCGTGCTGTCCCACGCCCACTCTGGAGCCCGTGCTGTCCCGGGCCACGCCCACTCTGGAGCCCGTGCTGTCCCACGCCCACTCTGGAGCCCGTGCTGTCCCGCGCCACGCCCACTCTGGAGCCCGTGCTGTCCCACGCCCACTCTGGAGCCCGTGCTGTCCCACGCCCGCTCTGGAGCCCGTGCTGTCCCACGCCCGCTCTGGAGCCCGTGCTGTCCCACGCCCACTCTGGAGCCCGTGCTGTCCCACGCCCACTCTGGAGCCCGTGCTGTCCCACGCCCGCTCTGGAGCCCGTGCTGTCCCACGCCCGCTCTGGAGCCCGTGCTGTCCCACGCCCACTCTGGAGCCCGTGCTGTCCCACGCCCACTCTGGAGCCCATGCTGTCCCACGCCTACTCTGGAGCCCGTGCTGTCCCGCGCCACGCCCACTCTGGAGCCCGTGCTGTCCCGTGCCACGCCCACTCTGGAGCCCGTGCTGTCCCGCGCCACGCCCACTCTGGAGCCCGTGCTGTCCCACGCCCACTCTGGAGCCCGTGCTGTCCCCCGCCGCCTCGCCTCATCGACGAAACATCGCCGACGTTAGCGCTTCTGTCGCTGGATTTCTCAAGTTTTCAGATCCTGTCAGCACCTTTTTTATCGCTCTTATTCCCCCCCCTCCCCCCCCCTTTTAGAAATGTGCCAATCTGCGGCTCGTATTGCTTTCCAGCGTCGGCTGGGCTATCGCAGTTCTTGTCCTGCGGGGTGTTTGGGGGAAAGGAACGCCGGTGCGAAACCGTGCTCAGCACTGCTCGGCCTCGTATGAACTGCGCCACGTGGGAGACTGACAGACACGCGACATTCCATCACATCCAGAACGGTTATTAAACTCAGTGCATGTTTCCTGGTAAAATATAAGATAAATAAGTTAATGAAATAAATGGCTTGGAAGGGTCGTCGCCTGGAAGCCAAGTACCTCCAGCCTTGACTTTATAGAATTTAGACGTGCTCATATAGTGCATAATGACATCAAGAACTACTTGTATGTGATGCTATCAGAAGACTTACAGATTTTAGAACTGCTCATACATTGTGATGTCACAATGCAAATGAACTGGACGGTCGACTTCATTACTGGAGGTTCAGCTTTAGTGTAGCTGACTTGAGGATTTTAGAATTGCTTATATGTAATGATGTCACAATATATAACGTAGACAATTATGTGATGTGTGTACTGAGAATTTGTGATGTCATTCTGTGTCTTAAATCAAGTGACAAATCAAGGACCCGTGTAGGAGGTCTGAAGAGCAAAATTTAGGAATATTGCTTTTCACGAGAGCATTTTTACAACTGTTATTTTTTTAATGTTACAGCCAAACAAGATATTGCACTCTGAGTACGACCAGTTTAACTCAAGCATACCACCATCAGTCACCGATGATCAATGAAAAACAAACTGACACCAAAAGTACTTGTCAGGATTTGTTTAGTAAAAAACATATGTACGGTAATTGATGTGATTTTTTCCCCCGGTGCCATGCATGTTAAAGTGATTAATTGCTCTGAGTTTTATTAATTTGTCTGGGAGTTGGGAGGCCCCTGTTCCACTTCTCGCTGTGAGAGCAGAATACCACAGGCAAGGACACCCTCTGTCCACCCTGCGCCCCCCCCCCCCCAGTCCCACAGAATACCACAGGCAAGGACACCCACAGCCCCCCCACCCCCCAGTCCCACAGGCAAGGACACACTCTGTCCACCCTGCCCCCCCCCCTCCCCCCCAGTCCTGCAGAATACCACAGGCAAGGACACCCTCTGTCCACCCTGCGCACCCCCCCCCCTTGAGTCCCGTAACCATGCCACCAGCTACAAATGCCCTCCACCCCACCCCCCCCCCCCGCGCACATAACTCACTGCCCTGCTGAGGCTAGCGCGGGCTAGCGCGCTGCGTAATTGTGTTTTAAACGGCCCCGTTCCCCCCCCGGCCCCGTTCCCCCCGCACCGCTGTGCCCTTGAAGCCCAGCGCTGTCGCCCGGGTCCCCAGGAAAGGTTCCCCGGTCGCGAGGCGCACTGTCCGCCATCGAATAGTCTCACACGATCGCGGAGGAGGCCAGTGAAGGACAACTTACCCTGATAACTGACCCATTTACTGAATTAAACTCACAATGACTAACCTCTGACTGTAGTTGTGCATGTTGAACACATTCTGCCAGGTGTGTTAATGCGCATATATCTAAAAACCAGAGTGGTGGAAAAAATCATTTCTGAACACTATGCGCACATCCATGTCTAACAGAGAAATAATAGAGTAATTTATTATTATTAATTGTTATTATTAATAAAGTGCTGCTCATGTCTTTTCAGGAGTTGGCGGATGCCATATCGCGCCTGGTGATGGAGAAGTACCTGGAGCTGGCAGAGAGCTGCACCCACCTGTGTGCCCGGCAGAAAGCACTGGCGGGAATCGTGATGACCAGAGGTGGGGGAAGTCTGTTGAACTATATATATATATATATATATATATATAAATGTACTTTTCTGTGCTCTGTTGATCTGGCCTGGTGTAATTGAGCCTGCCAAAATGACCAGAAGGCGGGGTTTTGCACTTTTAGAGAGTATTTCATTGGTTCCAATATACCACACAAAATCAATAAAGCGTAGAGAAGTATTTGAATCCAAAACAAATACGTATTTGACCCAGGTCTGCTATATATATATATGCAAAATGAATTATTTACCAAACACAACACACAGAAGAGGACTGACTAGTACACCACTGTGCACCCTCATATATTATCATATAATATTGAAAGAGTATGAAGGGTGATTACAAGTACTTCAAATGCTTATTTATGAAAAGGGAAAACACTCCAGTGTCCATTTTAGTAAATGAAAAGTTTACGACATCCTTTTTTTTTGTCTTTTTTGAATGAATACAGGACTTTGGGACGGGCCCAGCTTTCTGGCCTAGTAAACGACCATTCCATAGTTGGGCTGCTTTTGATTTCTTTTCAATAGCAATGTGAATGCCGCCAGTAAAAGTCCTTGAGCTCGAACTGTGATTTGTGTTCTTTGATACTTTTCATAGTTTTTACTCCTCTGACACTCCTACCTTGTGCCATCAGTGAAACCCTGTCTTGTTTACATTAACTGGTTTGTTTGTAAAAAAAAAAAAAAAAATTTATTTTCTAATCCTTGGGGTTCCAGACACGAGCTCTCGAACAGAAATGTTTTTGTGGCGAACGAACAGACAAGGGAAGGGGACAGAGGACGCCTTGTCCCCGTTTCGGAAGATCTGTTGGGTGTTACTGGCACCAGGGTGCCCCCAGAATCTTAATTTGAGGCGACTCTGAGCCAGGGGACTCACCCCTAAATCAAAGACCATGGAGCATACTTAACATCAGGCTCTTTATGCATGTGTTTATGTATTTTTAAAAAAGGTGTTATGTTCAAATGGATTTCCCCCTTAAGGTTTTAGAAAAGTCGCATTTGTGTCGCACTCCTTAAAGGTGCACACTTAAAACATTCTTCCCCTTTCCAAGTGAACTAAAATGATTAATGTGTCTGTCCTTCTTTACGCCGTCTTTCGAGGCAGCCATTTTGAACCGAGTGAGAGAAATGCGATATTGCGGCAGTAATCGTTTCTGTGCTTTAGGGTGACGTTTGTAGTTTAGTTATAATGCTGCTCTTTATTGTGTTTTTTGTTGACAGTGTTCACCAGGGTGGTTAAGTTGCATATGAGGTTGTCTCCAGAGCCAGGGACAGATGAGTCTTTATAAATTGGGAGTGAAAATATGTGAATGAGAAGCCATCAGATAATAAACGAGAAAAGGCACAAGTCCACTGCTGCTATATAGGATCCCTCTGAGCCAGGTGAAAATGCCTAGAAAATGTTGATTTCCAGCTAACAAATTTATGATTAGAATATTTCTAGTGTCAAGCCACAGAGATTTTTTTTAAGTGTGTGTGCTGGTTTGTCTGTACATGTGTGTGTGTGTGTGCGAGCATGCACTTATGTGCGTGTGTGTACACCTGTGTGTGTGTGTATTTGTGTGTGTGCAGGTGCACCTGTGAGTGTGTGTGTATTTGCGTGTGTGCATGCCTGTGTGTGTGTCTGTTTCCATGTGTGCATGCCTGTGTGTGTGCATGTGCACTTGTGTGTGTGTGTGACGGAGAGAACCTGGGGTATTTTAAGGGATACTCCTTTGACCATTCCTCAGCATACCCATCATTACTGTATTTGCTCTCAGTCAGAAAGACGACACGCACTAGTGCCTGCAGAGCCGTGTAGAAGATAAGTTCTGCTGTTGCGCAGTGTGTACCCCTGAATGAAACCACTGACCCCTGTCTTCTGAAGATAAAAAGAGATTTTTCATCATCATAGAAGAGAGTACAACCAAGTGTGCTAGGGAGGTCTATCGCAAAAGTATACTTCATTCTGTCAAAAAAAAAAAACCCCTGATCAAGCACTTCCTTTGGAACACCCTTAAAACAAAAGCTAGCGTGTGACGGATGTGGCACTTATATTTGTTTTTTTTTTGTTTTGTTTTTTTGCTGTGCTCACACCAAAAAATTGTAACGGAGGCATGAAGCTTGACGCTACAAATATATGGAGCAGCGATTCAAACGTAGTCCTGAACTCCCCTGTACATGCAGCCAATCACATAGTCCGCTAAGGTTACCGAAAAAAAAAACGTGTTTCATTTCTTCCGTAATATTATGCTGAAACAGCTTTTAACACAATGCAGGTTTGGCTGAATGCCATTTGCGTTTTTTTAAAGTTCTCCATTGTCCATAAATGTTTTAATTTCAGTGACCAGGCTTCCACGTTTTCAGCAGTAAGGACTTTGCTGACGTCGGCTGTGGGTCTGCAAATTAATCAGTTAAGGCTGTACGCTCTTTCAAAAGGAATCTTTTTGTCCAGGCACATTACAAAAAAAAAAAGGAATGAAAGCATTGAAAGTCTGAAAAACGAATCTAATTAAAAGTCTAAAGAAATATGGAAATAGTCATTCTTCGGAACATGAATGTCTGGAAAAAGGCAGCAAACACAGAGGGCCATAGGATGGGGTTGGAATCCCCTCTTCCAGATAATTTTTCTGCCTGGTTTCTTATGACCTAGTGGGCTACGGCTAGCCTTGTTGCTGGCTATGGTTCGCTTTGTTGCTGGCAACAGCTAGCCTTGTAGCTAGCTACAGTTAGCTTTATTGTTGGCTATTGCTAGCTTTGCTGCTGGCTATGGCTAGCCGTGTTGCTGGCTATGGCTAGCTTTGTTGTTAGCTACGCCTAGCCTTGTTGCTGGCTACGACTAGCTTTGTTGATCTGTTAAAGTGTGATGTTATGTGACGTTATTTAATGATCATCAGGTGGCAGTATCAGTGTTTTAATTAATTAATTTTTATTTAGGTTTGGACATCAGACAAGCTCAGGTTGTGGCGCTCTCGACCGGCACCAAATGCATCAACGGCGAGTACATGAGCGGCCAGGGGCTGGTGGTGAACGACAGCCACGCAGAAATCATCGCCAGGAGGGCGCTGCTTCGGTTCTTATACACGCAGCTGGAGCAGCTTCTGAGGTAACGTCCGCGCACTTTTTATATTATTTTTTTAAATTGAGGTTTAATGTAATACAAATCATAATTTCCTGATATTTAATTTACTTATGTAAATTACTTGTATGTTTATTTTACTTAATGTCTTGAATCTCGATGAACACTTTGCTCAAACCACTTAGTAATAAAATATTAGATTTTTAAAAAGATTTTATTAGATTTCAAATTTGGAACCAAAACATCAGGTTATTGTTTAGGCGGGAAACATTCATTGATCACATGATCACCAGGTGCCTTATGACAGTTGGGGCTCAGTCCATTTGTAATGCCGGTTGAAAATGTGCTCCATAGTAACAGAACTGCTATATAGGTCTAACAAATTGTTACTGAATATATATATATATTCCAACAATTTTGCCAGAATGCGTCTGAGTCTGACCACCTAACTTGATGTCAAATAATTCCCATGACCAGCTGTTCACTTTCAGCGGTTTCCACGATGCAAATGCGACTGCATTATTATGGCAGCCCAATACGACCGTTTTTAATATAATATTAAACATACCTTATTTCTCCAGCAGCACAGAATCATCTCAGCTTAGTCATTCTAAACTGCAAACAAACCTTTTCGAGGCAGATAACTCACAAAAGCAATGATTCATTGTTTAAGTAGGTTACATCGTGATTCGAAATAAATTGTCTTAATTCTCTGCAAATAGTCAACAGACGACATGTTCGCGGGTAGGAAAGACACCTGTGATTCGTCACCTGTGTTGTATTTTAACTTAGTTTATTTGTCTTTCTTTCCGTTTTGTTCCTGAAGTAAAGAAGAAGACGAGCGGCAGCGCTCGATCTTCATCCGGCAGAAAGAGGCGGGATGTCGGCTGAGAGACGGCGTCTTGTTTCACATGTACATCAGCACGTCGCCCTGCGGAGACGCGCGGCTCAACTGTCCCTACGAAGTCCCCGCCGACCGTAAGACAAGCCGCCAATCTCGCGCCGAGTGCGCGGGTTTCCATTCACGCGCTGAACACCGCGCTAGGCTCTATCGCTTCCGTGATGAGAGCGTACAATTTTTCCATTTGACAAGTGAATAACATTTGGTATTAAATGCGCGACGATTTGTCATCTTTTCCTGTAATTTAAAAGCATTATTCATCCTTGTTATGTCTGATTTTTATATTTTAATGATAGGTCTTGAGGGCTGTCAGCCTACATTAAAATATTGAATACCGTCAATTTTGAAGAAACCTTTCAATTTTATCGGCAGCTGTCCGCCGAAGGTGCCACTTTAACTCTGTCAATTAAAATTTTAAAAATTATCTTGTTAGTCTGATGTTCTTGGTTAGAACTGCAGTAATTTTGTCTTTCGATGTCTGCCAAATGTCTTGTAGTAGCAGGTAATTATGTTTTGCTAATGTCAGGACAGTGCCATGTCATTTTGCTGATGGCTCAGTTTAAAAAAATTTTTTTTTTTTTCTTGGCGGAATAAAGAAAGGGGTTTTTTTTGCCTTAATTTCGTTAGTCAAACCTTTTTCCAATTTTTTGACATTCAGCTTTTAAAGATAAGAAAATTGGCTTTTGCCTTACTGTTCCGTAATGCCTAGTCGCTTTCTCCCAAGTCTTTAAAAAAGGAACACTTGGAGCTTAATTCTGTCCCACCTGCACCAACATAACTACCAGCAGACAGCACCGTAGCAACCGGGGAGGAAAACGTGGTCGTAATTCCATTGCTAATTATTTGCAGTATTCTATGCGCTTGCTAGTACAGTATATTTGGGGCGCAGTACAGTATATTTGGGGCGCAGTACAGTATATTTGGGGCCCAGTACAGTATATTTTGGGTCCTGTACAGTATATTTGGGGTGCAGTACAGTATTTGGGGTGCAGTACAGCATATTTGGGGCCCAGTACAGTATATTTGGGGTCCAGTACAGTATATTTGGGGCCCAGTACAGTATATTTGGGGCCCAGTACAGTATATTTGGGGCCCAGTACAGTATATTTGGGGTCCAGTACAGTATATTTAGGGCCCAGTACAGTATATTTGGGGTCCAGTACAGTATATTTAGGGCCCAGTACAGTATATTTGGGGTCCAGTACAGTATTTTTTCTGGGGGCTCAGAATTCTGGGCTCCTCCTCTGGCTCTGGAACTGAGGAATACATATTTTAAAATAATTGCTGAAGTAAGTTTCATTTGTGTCGGGTTCTCTGGAAAGCGATGCACCATACCTTGACAATTGTGCTGAGAGTATAGATGATAACATGCCTGATACTTGCTGTGTTTTGTGCGTGGGGGGGGGAGGGGGGGGAGGGGGGGGAGGGGGGGGGGGGAGCGGGTAAAACAGTGTTTAAAGAGTGTTAAAAAAGCATTGAAGTGGCAATCCTTAATTTTTTTCGTATGTCATATTTGACACCTTTTCAAGATGGAATTTTTGTAGCAATGTTGATTCAATGTGTTTGCGTTCTGTAATTGCACCTCTATATGCTATTTTCCACTGGTGGTGTTGGGTGCGACAATCCTGCCAGGTACTCAGATGTACCTACACACGAACAGGAACTTACAAGCTGAATGTGAAAGAGCAAGTGCTTAAAAAAGCATCTTTAAAATGAGGTTTGATATGTTGCTCAATATTACCGAGTCAGACAACACTGTTGGTTATCCCGAGGCAGTCTTCCTTCTCCAAAATATTCTGCCACTGGATTATCTTCTTAGAAAAATAAGCACTCTAGTGCTCCTAGTAATAGCTTCAGTTCGAATGGAACTCTGGTATTTGGCATTTGAAAGTGAACTTTTGTGACCAGCAGTCACCACAGATTCACCAAAATTCACCAAAAGCGTGTACATTAAGGACAGACGCTGTAAAAGTATAAGCTGTACTGTAGCCTACTGTATATTCAAACATTTACAGTAAAACACTCCTTACTGTAAATGTACTTTTGTAGCACATAAACCGCTGTCATTAGTGCCGGTCCACTCGCTCAGTGCTGGCACACGCTCGGACATTCTGTGGTGAGACGGGGCTTGATAAGTCCGCCAAATCCGCCAGGACTGGGAAAACTAAGGGTTGGCAGTGCCACTTTAAGGTTGGCGAGAGCGTGTGCGTGAGGCTCAGATGGGCGTGCCCCTTGCCTTTGCTCCGCCCCCTCCAGCGTACCGAGCCCAGCGATTCGCCAGGCGGCTCCACCGCCGGCTGCGGACCAAGATCGAGTCCGGGGAGGGCACGCTCCCCGTGCGCGCCCACGCGCCCGCCCAGGCCTGGGACGCCGTCCTGCAGGGGGAGCAGCTCGTCACCATGTCCTGCACCGACAAGATCGCGCGGTAAGACCCACTCGCCACCATGTCCTGCACCGACAAGATCGCGCGGTAAGACCCACTCATCACCGTGTCCTGCACCGACAAGATCGCGCGGTAAGACCCACTCATCACCGTGTCCTGCACCGACAAGATCGCGCGGTAAGACCCACTCATCACCATGTCCTGCACCGACAAGATCGCGCGGTAAGACCCACTCATCACCATGTCCTGCACCGACAAGATCGCGCGGTAAGACCCACTCGCCACCGTGTCCTGCACCGACAAGATCGCGCGGTAAGACCTACTCGTCACCATGTCCTGCACCGACAAGATCGCGCGGTAAGACCTACTCGTCACCATGTCCTGCACCGACAAGATCGCGCGGTAAGACCCATTGGCCACCGTGTCCTGCACCGACAAGATCGCGCGGTAAGACCCACTCATCACCATGTCCCGCACCGACAAGATCGCGCGGTAAGACCCACTCGCCACCATGTCCTGCACCGACAAGATCGCGCGGTAAGACCCACTCGCCACCATGTCCTGCACCGACAAGATCGCGCGGTAAGACCCACTCATCACCATGTCCTGCACCGACAAGATCGCGCGGTAAGACCCACTCATCACCGTGTCCTGCACCGACAAGATCGCGCGGTAAGACCCACTCGTCACCATGTCCTGCACCGACAAGATCGCGCGGTAAGACCCACTCGTCACCATGTCCTGCACCGACAAGATCGCGCGGTAAGACCCACTCGCCACCATGTCCTGCACCGACAAGATCGCGCGGTAAGACCCACTCATCACCATGTCCTGCACCGACAAGATCGCGCGGTAAGACCCACTCATCACCATGTCCTGCACCGACAAGATCGCGCGGTAAGACCCACTCATCACCATGTCCTGCACCGACAAGATCGCGCGGTAAGACCCACTCGTCACCATGTCCTGCACCGACAAGATCGCGCGGTAAGACCGTAGACCCATCGACTCATAGACCCAAATATCAACCCCCCCCGCACATTGTCCCGGGTACTGGAGGGGGGGGGGAGGGTGGCCCAATGGCTTTTGAACTTGTGGTAAATGTTATTGAGCCCAGCCATGCACACAGAGTGGGCGTGACAGGACAAGCTGTCGTTTTACTGCGGACAAGAAGGGGGTGGGGGTGGGGGTGGGGGTGGGTGGGGGGGGGGGGGTGGGGGGGGGGGGGACATTTCAAACGTCACACTAATCACAACTGGAATTCCAACTTTTTAATGATTAAATTAAGACAGTGCTATTATTGTTCCATGCCCCTCAAAGATATAATAGCCTTGCTCTGTAAGCATACAGGTAGCCAAAGTGCTCGCCTGCAATGTTTACTCACCTGAAATGTCTACTCAATGTCCACTCACATTTGAAATTAGAATGTGCCTTTTGCAAAAGCTAAATCTGTCTGAAGGCTGATGTAATAAAAAAATTAATTTTTTAAAAGTGAAAATAATTTTAAAATCCGTGTTTAACGTGCAATGTAAAGACAGCTTTAGCCTAAATCCTGGTGCATTTTTAACTCCAAACAGAGCGACCATTTTTTAGTCCAGTCCCACTCAGCTTGGGAACAGAGCTCTTGACATTTCGGTGATGAAAATGAAGCTGGATATATATTGATTTAAGGTTTAACTTTATTAAAGGGCTTTCCTTTTTTATTAAAGAGTGGTCAGAGAGGATCCCAGTTTAAATATTGTGCTGCTGTGAGAGAGATTAGAATAAGATGCAAAGGTCACCTGATATTTGCTGTAGGTGGACGTGGTCTTTGCCCAGAACCCAGACCAGGAGGGCGTGCTGTCCTCTGCAGGGTTGGCCAGGTGACGGCGACTGCGCTGTTCAGTCACGTATTGATTAGTCATTTCGCGGAGGAGCTCAGGAGCGGTTCATTAATCTGATCGTTTACAGCGTCTCACCGCCCTGCGATGCCGTTTTAAGTTCTCATAAGTTGCTCAGCTAACAAATTAAATGAATGAATAAGTCATTAATTAACAGTGGATTTATGGATGGATGAATAGCTCAGTGGTATAGTCATTATTGTTTTTTTTGTATGAACAGTCTTTAGTATGGCATTCTTTGTCTCCTCGTTTGCTTTTCAGTAAAGCTGATCGTAAAGAGTTTTAAAGAAGGCGAATAGCCCGCTGCAGGCTTGGTCTGTATCATAAAATAAGATCGGCCATTTTGTGATGGAAACGTTGCAGGAGAGTGGGGCCTTCAGACGCCAGAACGGTCTTATTTCAACAAGAGCTTCATCTTCCGGGCCAATACCTTTATGCAGCTTTTCATTTCAAACCCACTATCTATAAGAAGCACTCTTAATACCCACTGTGTCATAAGGCCGAAGTGAATTAAAATGATACTGAATTCTATTGTCTTCAGACTGTGGGGAATGTGATTTGTTGAGATTAATTTTAAGCCCTTTAGCTCTTTCCAATTGATATGAATTCATTAATATCAAGATTAGTCATTAATGGGATTGTTAAATTATGAATATTAATAATACTTATTTCAGAAACAGTCTTTGATTGACGGATGGATGGATAGAATTGCTACTGGCCTCTATATGAGCCAAGGCTGGGGCCGCCACCTCTTAAAGCCATTCATTATGGCCGCAGAAATATGCAGAAATTAGTCCGGTAAATTCCGCGCTGATACCAGGACGTGTGTTTTTATGGTGAGTGTGGGGTCAATGCATTGACCAGCGTTTCTGCTCAGGTAATAGAAGCAGTGGTCTTCGCGGTGTTCCAGTCCAACTGGATGTCCTCCAGACTATATTCCCCATTCTCATCATTATGTTATGTTATATGTTATCATTACTTATGTTCTTATAAAATGGTACTATTATTACTGGGAATGGTCCTGGTGATGATGATAGTGATGACGATGATGTTGATGTTAGTGATGATGATATTGATGATGGTGAAGGTAATTATGATGAAGATGGTGATTATGATGATGGTAGTGATGATGATGGTGATGATGATAGTGATGACGATGTTGATGTTAGTGATGATGATGAAGGTAATTATTATGAAGATGGTGATTATGATGATGGTAGTGATGATGATGGTGATGATGATAGTGATGACGATGTTGATGTTAGTGATGATAATGAAGGTAATTATTATGATGAAGATGGTGATTATGATGACGATGAAGATGGTCATTATGATGATGATGATGATGGCTGTCTCAGACGTGATCACTGATCCCCAGGAGTGTTTTGGTCCTCAGGTGGAACGTTCTGGGAGTGCAGGGCTCTCTCCTCTCTCACTTCCTGGAGCCCGTTTACCTGTCCAGCCTGACGGTGGGGAGCCTCCGGCACACAGGTCACCTGTCCAGGACGGTGGCCCATCGGCTGGACCGCATCGGCCACCTGCCGGCCCCCTACCGGCACAACCGGCCCCTCCTCGGCTGTAAGGCGCACCCCTGTCCCACGGCTCAATTTCGGCTGCGTTAAATGCATGTAAAAATATCCATACAGGTTTACCTGGGACAGCCCTTATTCCAGTCCAGGACAGCTCCGGTCCTGTGTGTAGGGTTCTGCTTCTACCAGCTGTTTGACTATTATGTGTGTACACACCGGTTCACCCACAGATTAGACTACAGTATAATGAGTGCTACCTGTATACACCAGAAGGATATCTGTGGATAATTATATTAGGTGCTCTTTGATATTGTGGTTATAATACATTGAAAAGAAAAACCAGCAGTGTAGTGCAGTGGGTAAGGAACTTGTGTCTTGTAACCTAAAGGTCACAGGTTCGATTTCTGGGTAGGGCACTGGCATTGTACCCTTGAGCAAGGTACTAAACCAGCATTGCTTCAGTATATATATCCAGCTGTATAAATGGATGCAAATGTAAATGCTATGTAAAAAAAAAAAAAAAAAGTTGTGTAAGTCATAAATGCTAAATGCCTGTAATGTAATGGTAATGTAAAACCAAGTCACTATGGAACACACTTGGGGGGAAAAAAGGCCTTAATTGAACACTTATTAAGAAGCCCACTTAATAAAATGGCCGTATTCCGTGACACATTCCGGGGAGCGCCGGACCGGAATGCTGGGACGTGCCGCGGAACACAAGCGTTTTCTTAAGTGCGTTTCCACGGTAGAGTATCTTGGATTTTTCTTTTTTCTTTTCTTTTTCCCAGTAAACTGTTTCCCATCGGGGACCTCAGCAGTGCTCGGCTGTCAGTCACGGGGCTGGTTAATAAACAGCCAAAATGTCAGATCACGTAGATGATTAAAATGATTATGCTTAATTAAATAACGAGGAGAAGTTCACGTGAAAATTCTGAAATATGTCGAGCAGTCGTCTCCCTGCCTCTACATTATTCGGTGTTTACAGACAGGTGTGGAGTGTGCGGTATTTTTACTGATGTTGTTACTATGAGTATGAAAGCCATGAAAGGAAAATTAGTTTTTAAGTTCTGGGTAGAGTAGAGGAAGCACATGAATATCTCACACCTCATGCTCAGTTACAAAAATGGAGATTTAGAGGATCTACAGTGAATTTATTTTTATGAAATTATGTAGACAATATTTTCAAAAATCCTACATCAGTGATTTGAGTCTGAATAGCAGCAGTGGGCTCAGCAGGGCAGTGCCAGTTTAGACGTCATAGGTTGGTTTGCGCACATGTGACCTGTTTGACACGCCTCCTCTCACTGTCCAGTCATTTCCCTGTGGCTCGTAGTTTGTTGAGTTGATGCGATTGGTCATGTTCCCAGAGTTGATGCGATTGGTTATAGTTCCCTGAGTTGATGCGATTGGTGATACTCAGACCTGATTGGTGGAAAATATTGGATTCCTGTTGGCAGGTTTATGGCTCTGGGCTGCACGGTTTGCGCCAGGCATGTAGCGTAGCTTGTGATGCTAGGCTAGGAGGGGACGCTAGCCTAGGAGGGGGTTTTGGGGGGTAGGGCCTCTCCCGCCCCCCCGTGACCCCTGCTCTGCCCCTTCCCTTTCCAGGCCTCGGCAGCACCGAGGGGCGGTGGGTGGGGAGGTCGCCCTGCTTCAGCGTCAACTGGACGGCGGGCGACGCCCAGCTGGAGGTGATCAACGCCTCCACGGGCCGGAGGTGGGACTCTGGGGCGTCGTCGCGGCTCTGCAAACACGCCCTCTTCGCCCGCTGGGCCGGGCTCCACAGCAAGGTGGGCGGAGTCACCGCACACCGCGTTCACCGCCTGGATACTCTCAACCGCTTCACTTCGGCTCAACTATCCACAACTTAACTTTGCCTGAACTATCAATAACTTTCACTTTGACTATCCACAACTTCACTTTGACTTAACTCTTGACAGCTTTACCGTGACATAACTATCAACAACTTGACTTTGACGTAACTATCACAGTAGCCTTTAACATAACTATCAACGACTTTACCTTAACGATCAACTACCTCACTCAACTTTTATTAACTATCAACAACTTAACTTAACTTTGGCTTAACTATTAACAGCTTCACTTAACTTTAACGTA
The DNA here is from genome assembly GCF_013347855.1 of Anguilla anguilla. Lineage (NCBI taxonomy): Eukaryota > Metazoa > Chordata > Actinopteri > Anguilliformes > Anguillidae > Anguilla > Anguilla anguilla. Next base: position 2,352,044 of record NC_049208.1, on the reverse strand, counting down.
ACTATCAACAACTTAACTTTGACTTAACTATCCACAACTTCCCTTAACTATCCAAACTTTACTTAACTTTGGCTTAACTATCAACAACTTAACTTTGACTTAACTATCACAGTAGTCTTATGCGAACTGCAAGGACAACAAAGGTTCCAGGCGGCTAAGCAAAGTTGTTGCCCCGGTTACCAAGACGCTAGTCCCAAGACATTAGAAACTACAAGTACCACAATCCACCATAAGGTACTTAATTGCCATCCGTTTAACAACTGAAATTACCAGTTGATCTCAACTGCCTCACCTCTTCCTTCTGCTAGCGGACTGCTGTGGAGCAGAGCTACACACCGCCAGTGCAGCCAGTTGGCCAATGGTTGGCCACTATTCGCTTACCGTGTCACAGGAGCCAAAAATGCTAATAGAACAGCCTGAAGCGCTGTGGGTTTTTCAGTTTACATTGTCATTCTGTTGGAGAGACGAAAACCGAGAGGTTTAATTTCCATAATGAAAATGTATTTAGCACACATCATTAGTGCCCCAAATTGTGCTGATTCAAGTCGAACAGATGGAACAAAAACGCACACAGTCACTTTGAAAAGCGCCCAAACGGCCTCTCTCAGACGGCCCTCTTCTGGCGTTAAATATCACACGCAAGGCTGAACACAGCCATTCTGAAAAGGCCCTTTTTTTCCCCCCGACTCATTTGCCATTGTATTTTGGGGGGGTTTTTTTCATCAAAAAACTTGCAGTAGCAGCGTAGAGAATGTGAAAGATTTTTAAAATATCTTTCTTCACCAGAGGTTCTCATCCCTGGTCCTGGAGAGCTGCTGGTTAGGGCGGTTTGCGCTGTTACTCAGTACTTACTTGATCGATGAAAACAGATTTTTTATAACGCAAGTACCTCTCCTCACCTGGTTTCTCTGGTCTGAACAGAGTACAGATTTTTTTTAAGGAGAAAATAAAAACCGACATTTCCTGGAGCTCTCCCAGACAATGATCCCTCTCTCCCTCCTTTTCTCCCTTCACCTGAGGTGGCTAACAGGCCGACCAGGTGAGGTTACAGCCTTGTTGCTTTCACCTGTCCACCTGTCCACGCTCCGTACCTCAGCCCAAGTTAGGAAGGACGTGACTTTAGGGCCGTCGGACACAACCCTGTTTCGCACCTCACGCGTTTAGGGTGTAGTGTAGCACAGTGGGTAAGGAGCTAGGCTCGTAACCTAAAGGTCACAGGTTTGATTCCCATGTGGGACACTGCCGTTGTACCCTTGTGTCCATTGTATCAAGGTACTTAACCTGCGTTGCTTCAGTATATATCCAGCTGTGTAAATGGTTGCAGTGTAAATGCTATGTAAAAAGTTGTGTAAGTCACTTTAGATAAGAGCGTCCGCTAAATGCCTGTAATATATATATTTTTTTTTTTCCCCAGCTTGGCGCAAACTTGCCGAGCCCTGCCGGGATGCCGCTGATGTACTGTGAGGCCAAGCAGGCGGCGGCGACCTACCAGAGTGCCAAGCGCCAATTGGTCAGATCTCTGCAGGAGGCGGGGCTTGGGACCTGGATCAGGAAGCCACCGGAACAGGAGCAGTTCCTGCTGCACGCGTGAGAGAGAGCGAGAGAGAGACAGGGCCGGGAGGGCTGGCTGCTGACTCTGCACCAGGGCAACTCACTGATTGGTCACTGACTGATTGAGACAACTTTCTGATTGGTTGGGACCACTCACTGACTGGTTGAGGCAACTCACTGATTGGTTGGGGGCAAGTCACTGACTGATTGATGCAACTCACTGATTGGTTGAGGCAACTCATTGATTGGTTGGGCCCCCCCCCTTCCCCACCACCTCCTCATCAGTGACCACCAGTTGCTCTCTCCTTCACCAACGGACAACAAAAAGAACAAGGTTGCATCATGCTGTTCGGTGAACCTAGTCACTGCCCCCCCCACTGTCAACTGCAGGGGTTTTGGGGGCAGTCCCATAGGCAGAGGGGGGTCAAGGAGGGGGGGGGGGTCACCTTCCCTCAGACGAGTGGTGAACCGCCAGGTGGGACCCTTCGGATTTCAGAACCCCAGGGTCAGCCTGTGAGGAGACTGTGAGACGGGCGTATGGGACGGGGAGGGTGGGGGGGGGGGGCACAGACTGGCCCTCAGACGCATGTAGCGTTGCTCCCCTCTGGCCCCCCTCTGCAGGTAAGAGAAGAACACGGGTGATTGTTGCCGTGGCGATCCGGCTGTGCTGTGCGCCTGTTTTCTGGGGCCTGATCACCGCTTTTGTTTGCGCTCTCTCTCCCTCTCTCTCGCTCTCCCTCTCTCCCTCTCTCTCGCTCTCTCTCTCTCTCTCCCTCTCTCTCTCTCCTTCTCTCCTCTCTCTCGCTCGGTCTCCCTCTCCCTCTCTCCTCTCTCTCTCTCCCCCTCCCTCTCTCACTCGGTCTCGTTGTGACATCTACAGGTGACACCTGATTTTCTCCATTCTTTTGACATGTTTGAAGCTTTCCGTTAGTTCACCACAGGAGGAGAATGGTGGGTAAAGTAAACGCGCTTAAAGCAGCTCAGTGAGCTTCAGTTAGCTTCAGAAGCTGGAGAATAACATGGCAGCTGCCCTGGGCATAATATGAGATCTCTCCCTTTCTTCTCACTTTCCCTTATTTTGGGAACCTGCAGTAAAATGGCGGCCATGTTTTAGTGCTGTCCCAATTCTTAAGGAGACTAGAGCCCGCTGGTCCTCCCCAATAGATCAGATCAATCACACACCTCACCAGAAGCAGGTTTTGTTGTCCAATCGGAGAGCCAGGTGTGCTGCCAATCATCCCCGGACGTCTTTCAAAATGTTAAAACCCCTCGGAAGTCAGCGACAGATCAGAAGTGTTTGAGGGAGCGGTTACAGCGGCGACACAGAAGCCCACTAACAGGTATGTGCTGAGAGAAAAGGTAAAGATTTCACACGCCAGCTCAGCTTTGTGAATGAGAAGTCAGGGGGCCATTTTGAATGTTAGTTCTGTGTGTAATGGAATGGGTGGGAGAAGTGTGTGGCCTGGTCCTTGCTGCTTCTTTCCCTCCCATGTTCTTCGCACTAGTTTTAAGGTGAAGCTTGTTCAGTAAGTGGGAAGCTTATTTAGGACGGCAAGAGGTTTTGTAATGGGGAAGTCAGGCTGGTGTGTAGGGAATTCACGACAACCTCCGGTGTTGCTGAACTCATCTGTGATCATGTCAGTTTTTTAATGTATGTCCTTCCTCAGCTTAAGCAATTGATTTTGTTTTACAGAACTTTGTCACATTGAGAAACGAGGGCAGTGATTGGCTGGTAGTGGTTTATATGGCTGTAACATATATAAAAATAAATTTACACACAAAAAAAAGATCGAATGTGAATTTATTGATGCGTGACATTCACATCAGTGATATATTCATGTTTTTTTTCTCCTGTTATGGTGAATAAATGCTGAACTTTGATCACTTTTCGCATCCTAGTTAGTCACTTTCTCGAACCCACAATCTTATACAGTACACCCGCAATCTGGCTTTTTAATCATGTTTTTTAATCCCAATTTGCAGCGCTAAACCACAATACAAGAACGGACAACCGACACACATCAATGTATTAAAGAAAAGTAACATTTTATTGGATTTTTTTAAAAGCCTTTTTTGATAGTCATCTCCACGCTATAAACTTACGGTTGTTTTCAGAAACAGACTGAAATGAACGAGGTTCATCTGAACACTCATCCCAGCTCCACGTCACATCGTTCACCTCGTCTTACAAAGGATCATCGCTCAGGAGATCCGACACACCAAAAAAAAAAACACTTTGTGATGATCTACAGCCGCGAAGACGGACAGCATACAGAGGCATGGCGCCCGACTCGAGGGCCGCCATTTTGTGCTCATTTAAAAGGTTATTAATATCCGCGCGGACCTCGTGACTAAAATGGAGTCCTTACGGAACGCTATTGACAACAGACACCAGCTATAAGAGGCCGGCAGTGGTGAGTTTTTCCTATCTGTGGCTCAGAGGAACAGGCAGCAATGAGGTGACATCACGCAGTGAGAGAGACGATATTACAGGTTATAATCATTAAACACCGCGACTCACCGATCGATTGACGGCTAAGTATTTGGCAGCAGGTATCTACGGTCTAAAAACACGTTCACGAGCGCACACGCGTACACACACACACACACACACACACACGCGCGCACACACACTCACTACCGGGAGGAACATTCAAAAGCTCAAAGCCCTTGATAATCCCTGCCACTGTAGGTAAGATTTTTTGTTCATGTATATTAGGCATTAAAAAGTCAGGTGTAACAGCACAAAACTCTGTTGTACAGAAGCAGTGGTAAAGACAGCAAAAAAATTTTAAAAATACATCCTCGATATTTTGCAAAATGTAGACATACGTCAAAATAAAAAAGGAAAAAAAATATGAAAAGCTAAAAAAAAAATGCTAAATATAAAACACCATTTATGAACTGTGTAATACTTGCAGAAACCTTTGCAGTTACGTTGAATGAAATGTGCGACACCTATAAACACTGCAACACAAACAGGCCCATTTTAGGCCCATTTTAGGCCCATTTTAGGCTCCTGTTTCTTTTGAAGTTGTGCCTTCTGTTGTGGCACAATGACCCTTTCACAATTTTCCAGAAGATTCTACGTCCTCTACAACAGCATAGTAATAATGACTGACGCATGCATGCATATGATCAACAGTGGAGAAGTAAAGTAGATTCAAGGTTTGCCGTGACCGTAGGAAGGACAAAAGTACTATGCACTATGTACTACATTTCCCATCAGCCTCTGGGGCAGGGACTGTGGCAGAGGAAGTCGGTGGGGAAAGTTCTGCTCATGAATTCATTGAGTTTGCCCACGTCGATGCAGAACTTGGGTAACCAGAGCAACGCACCCGACACAGACACTTGGTGACAACAACGGTGAAGTACACAGCACTGTACAGCAGTGGCCAATCAAATACTGATCTGATCTAAAACCGAAGGTTTTAACCGGAGGCCGACCTCCGGTCTGTCGCACAGCAAGAACACGCTTAAAAGCGCACGACGTGGGGATGGGGGAGGGATGGGGGGGGGGATTTAAAAAAACAAAAAAAAACAAACACACAACCTGAACCACCCCCCCCCCGAATACACACATCACAGCATCGATCGCTTGAGTGGTTTGTTTTCTTATTATTCAAGCGTATTGAATCCAATATGTCGTACGCACACACACACACACACACACACACACAAGCAGACTAAGCTTATTGCATTATAATGATGCTGTGGAGCTTTTCCACCTTTTTACACTGAAACAGGGACCGCACGGCACAACAGATCTGACTCCTAAAACGCACACGTACTGACAGGACATGAGCGGCACTGTTACTGCCCTACTTCTAAAACTCTGCACTTAAACAGCTAGGATTACGAAGAGCCGCCCCTTTTCGGACGATGACGCTCGGGTCATGTGACTGCAGAACTGCGAATCGGCACGCGGGTGAGAGAGCGCAGTTTAAGAATGACACTGAAGCTCTGAACACGCTACAGGGACACGCTAACACGCTACAGGGACACGCTAACACGCTACAGGGACAGGTGAACACGCTACAGGGACAGGGACACGTGAACACGCTACAGGGACATGTGAACACGCTACAGGGACACGTGAACACGCTACAGGGACACGTGAACACGCTACAGGGACACGTGAACACGCTACAGGGACACGTGAACATGCGCCGGTCACACAGGCTGTGTGTAAGAGCATCAGGTGACAGGCTCACCCGCAGCCTCGCGTTGGCGGTATTGTGTGGCGAAATCTCACATCAGTACACTAGATGGCGCTAATGCAGATACGAATGATATTTCAGCAAAGTGAGAGTCCCTCTTCCTCCAGAGCTCTGTGTTCACATACGCCCATCGTCATCACCGTTACTGACCTCTGTTTATATTGAACACAACCCCTTTTTTTCCCCTCAAAGTTATTTTCTTTTATCTCTCTGCTGAAAGGAGGCTTCTTCACTGTGATCGACCAACAGCAGCGCGGTGGAAAGAGAGTGAAAATGAAAACAGACGGCGGGGGGGGGGCAGTGGGGCAGTGTGTGTGTGTGGGGGGGGGGGGGGGGGCGGAGCCAGGGTGTATGTTCTAGGCTTTCACACAGAGACGGGCGGTTTAAGAAGGCTCCGCGTCACAGACGGACGGACGGACGGACGGATGGAGAGACGGTCACTTCTCCTGCAGCAGGGCGGGGATGTTGATGTTCCAGCCGATGGCCTGCCGGTCGAACCCGCAGCTGAACAGGTTGCAGGTGGGATTGTCCTCGCTCCACGCCGTACAGCACACCATGCGCCGGTGACCCTGCAGAACAAACCCGCCATTTTCACTGTACAGCCCTGAACACACCCGCCATTTTCACTGTACAACCCTGCAGAACAGCGCCGCCATTTTCACTGTACAACCCTGAACACACCCGCCATTTTCACTGTACAACCCTGAACACACCTGCCATTTTCACTGTATAACCCTGAACACACCCGCCATTTTCACTGTATAACCCTGCAGAACACAGCCGCCATTTTCACTGATTCTTAATGATAAGACTATTTAATCAGCACGTACATATAATCAGGAGCAGAGACAGGAAGTGTGAGTTAGTCCCCCCCCCCCCCCCAGACACACACGCTGTGTGCAAAGGGCACTCCCCACTGCCCTTATCAACACCAGCACTGCCCCACCGTGTGTGTGAGAGTCACACCCTGAGTGTGTGTGTGTGTGAGCACGTGCCTGTGTGTGTGTGTGTACACGTGTCTGTGGGTGCGTGTGTGTGAGTGTGTGCACGTGCCTGTGTGGGTGCGTGCGTGTGTGAGAGTCACACTGCGTATCTGTGTGCTGCTGTGTGCGAGTGTAAGTGTGTGTGCATGTGCAGGTGTGTGTGTGCACAGGCAGATGTGTGTGTGCATAGGCAGATGTGTGTGTGCACAGGCAGATGTGAGTACAGAGGTGTGTGTGTGTGTGCATAGGCAGATGTGAGTACAGAGGTGTGTGTGTATGTAGGGTGTGTGTGAGAGAGGGAGCTTACCTGTCTGTTGCTGCGTGGGAGTCGCGCCAGCCTCACTCCTGACATGTCAAACAGACGCACCTGCCGGTTATCGTGCGGAAGAGCGATGATTCTGTGGCTCACAGAGACGCTGACCCTGAGAACAGTCATAACAATAATAACACATTAATATTATGCACCTTCTATATTATACAGCATCTTTCTCAAACCGTTGAAAACTGACATCTACCAGAGATTAAATGGAGTCTGTTTGTCCCCAATGCCACACCTAGCATGTTGAACGGAACCGTGTTACCATGAACACAAACATGTCTTTAAAAAAAAAAAAACGAAAACGAGGTGACGCTCATTTAAAAAAATATTTCACTGAGGAGCAACAAATATGATCTCTAGACAAACAGAGTGGGAAAGGGTGTGAGAGGGAGGGAGAGAGGGAGGGAGGGAGAGGGAGAGAGTGGGTGATGGAAGGAGAGAGGGAGCTAGGGAGGGAGACAGAGAGGGAAACGGAGCGATAGGGATGGAGGGAGAGAGGGAAAGAGAATGGGAGAGGGAGGAAGGGAAAGAGGGAAAGGGAGAGAGAGAGAGTGCAGTATGTGCTCATAGTGCCAGTCTCTCGCCCCTCTTACCGGTTGATGGCGGAGTCGGTGCGGATGGTTGCTATGGGAGACCTCATGTTCTTCAGGTCCCACACCTTGACCGTGCGGTCGTCGCTACCGGAGACCACGTTATCCCCGACCGTGAACACCGCCGAGGTGACTGTGCTGCAAACACACACACACACACCGCCAAGGTGACTGTGCTGCACACACACACACCGCCGAGGTGACTGTGCTGCACACACACACACACACACAACGCCAAGGTGACTGTGCTGCACACACACACACACACACACCGCCAAGGTGACTGTGCTGCACACACACACACACACACACACCGCCGAGGTGACTGTGCTGCAAACACACACATCGCCGAGGTGACTGTGCTGCACACACACACACACACTCACATATACACACATATGCACTCACAACTACTGGCAGAATAATATACAGCCTAACAGCAATGCATATTTTAAAATGGTATCTACTTTCTTTAGATGTGTACATGGTGTTTTCATACATTGCTTTATAAATATGTATAATATCAGGCACATATTCACCATTTTTAAAGACCATCTGCCCCCCAGGAAGAACACTTCAGTTTAACAGTACCTCATAGTTAAACCCACACAGCATGCCACCGTATTATGAGCGTAGTAGTGACCAATAGCAGCAGGTCTCAAAGTCATGTGACCCTAGGCGCTGCACTGAAATTGGCTGCTTTATAAAGTCTGTCGTTTATAAACTCCCCTGTTTATAAAGCCAGCCGTGGCCGTCACTTCCCCGCGGCCGAAAGGTGTTAAGATTCCGCACAGCGCTGTGGTCTCTTATTATGGACTGGCGGCACCCACATCAGCCTCCCACCCACCCCCCACCACCACCACCCGCCCCCCTCCCACCCGAGACACTCCTCCTAATCTAAAGTGACACCATATTATGGTTCCATTATGGCCGCCCCGCTCCACCTAAACACCGCGGCCGTGTCTGACACGCGTGGAGAGCGGGGCTCACGTGTGTGTGTGTGTGTGAGAGAGAGAGAGAGAGAGAGAGTGTGTGTGTGTGAGAGAGAGAGAGTGTGTGTGTGTGTGTGTGTGAGAGAGAGAGAGAGAATGTGTGTGTGAGTATGTGTGTGTGTGCGTGAGTGTGTGTGTGAGTGTGCGTGTGTGTGCGTGTGTGTGAGAGAGTGTGAGTGTGTGTGCGTGTGAGAGAGAGTGTGTGTGTCTGTGTGCGTGAGAGAGAGTGTGTGTGTGCGTGTGTGAGAGAGAGAGTGCGCGTGTGTGAGAGAGAGAGTGTGTGTGTCTGTGTGCGTGAGAGAGTGTGTGTGTGTGCGTGTGTGAGAGAGAGAGAGAGTGTGTGTGTGTGTGTAGATCATCTCTCTCACTCCACAGGGAAGGTAAGTCTGAGTGAACAAGTATCAGAGCTTAAGAGGGAGAGAGAGGGGGGGCCCAAGGTCAACAAAGGTCGTTGTTCATTAGGAGAAGGGGGTGGAGGCTGCTGGGAGTTCTTTTTTTTTTTTAAACCGCGAACCATGTGACGGATTTTTAACGAGCATCATGGGTAATTTGTGCCGACGCTTCCTAATTGCTCTGGAAGGCGCTCGACGTTCTTCAGGGACACGGGCATCGCACAGGTAACGCACAGGTGCACCCACGCGTCCTGCGGAACAAAGACAAGAACACGCGTCGCTTCACGAGCTAACGGCGAAATGAGGCGAGGGGGGGGGGGGTGATTAACATGGCTGCCTGCCCCCCTTAAACGCATTCGACAGGAAATAGGCCCGTCTGAAAACTGAGGTGTAGAAATAATGTGCTTTTATTACCTTGTAAACTGAAATTCCATCAATGCTGATTTTGCATGATAATGCTGATTTTGTACATGTGACGTCAAACGTGTCACAATCACAGGTATGACCGGTGGAATAAGTGTCATTCACTCGCTGGTGGACAGAGCCAAACTAATGAAGCCAAGAACCTAAAGGGATTAGATAGTTGTGTGCAGTCTCTCTTGCCCAGTTACCGTTATTTACCGCTAAATGAGCAGCACTAAGTGAATATAGACAGAGATAACACGAACCGGGGGGGGGGACGCCAAGAACTGCGGGTAATAAACTACATTACTGTCGCTAATTTAATTGCAGCTTTTAACTGCCAAATAAAGTAATTGCAAAAACCGAAGACGCCTGTAACTTGAATACTGGAATAAAACTTGAACACCGGATGAGTGATATCAGTGTTTTTTTAGCTTGGAGGCAGCGAGAAGGAGAAAAGCTCAGAAACGCGATGCTAGCCGCCGCCGCCGCTACTGTTTCAGCTCGCGGCCGTTCGCATTATACAGCCCGTGAGCCAGCGCAGCGCGACTCAATAATCCATCAGCTTCCCGCCGAATTTCCTCACCTAGGCGACGCGTCCCTTCGAGCGACAGGAGAGGAAACGGCGCTGCAATCCCCACGAATGCGACGTCGCATTTACATTCAGCTGCGCTCGGGGCGGAAAAACTCCGCCAAATCAGCGCAAACACACGCGCTGGCTAGCTCAGAAACGGCAACGGCAAACAGCCCCGGCTGAACTCGCCGTCAGACGCCGGTGTGAGCACTGTCTGGAGGCGAACCGGCGCCACGTCTCCCTTTAAAAAAAACCCGAGGCTAGCGTGCCAGTTTCCAAAAAATTAAATAAAATGTCACCAGCCACTACTACACAGAACAATAATAAAAATAAAATCTGTCAAATCATGAGAAAGTTGACAGAATACCACGTGATTCCCAAGTAAACAGAGATGATCAAATAATTTCACGAGGAGTATTCGAAACGTCCACGATGTGCAAAAGCCTGTTCAGCACAAGATACAAACTGACACCAAGCAGACAGGCTGCGAATAAACATGTCAAAAGCAGGAGAAGGGAACTGAGGAAAAAAAGACTCGGAAGCATCAAGCATGCCTCGTGCCACCTGCTTCCAGGAAAAAAAAAAAACCTGCACTGCCACCTCGTGGCAAAAATGGAGCACTGTTTTATAAATAATCCAATAATAATAATAATCAAATTCACCGTTGTCATGTTTTGCCTTATTTTTGAGGGGGGAGGAGGGGGTCAAGTTCAATTCTATTTTGAGCTAATTGATAAATCTTCACAGAGTGACAGGCTGTAAGGAAATCCACGTGCACTCACTCTGTGTGTCCCTGGAAGACGTTGACGGAGTGGATGGAGGGGTCCCGGAAGTCCCACAGTCGGAAGGTGGTGTCCCGCGACGACGTCACCACCAGCCTCTGGGTAGGGTGGGTGCAGCAGTGCGTCAGCTCCTGGTCGTGACCTGGAGCAGAGAGTCACAGACGCGCTGATTAGACTCAAAGGAACTGTTAGCGTGTGCACCAGCTCTTTACCTGTTAGCGTGTGCACCAGCTCTTTACCTGTTAGCGTGTGCACTAGACCAGCTCTTTACCTGTTAGCGTGTGTGCTAGCTCTTTACCTGTTAGCGTGTGCACTAGACCAGCTCTTTACCTGTTAGCGTGTGCACTAGACCAGCTCTTTACCTGTTAGCGTGTGCACTAGACCAGCTCTTTACCTGTTAGCGTGTGTGCTAGTTCTTTACCTGTTAGCGTGTGCTCTAGCTCTTTACCTGTTAGCGTGTGCACTAGACCAGCTCTTTACCTGTTAGCGTGTGCACTAGACCAGCTCTTTACCTGTTAGCGTGTGCTCTAGCTCTTTACCTGTTAGCGTGTGCACTAGGCCAGCTCTTTACCTGTTAGTGTGTGCTCCAGTGCTTTACCTGTTAGTGTGTGCACCAGCAGAAGGCAGCTCTTTACCTGTTAGTGTGTGCACCAGCAGAAGGCAGCTCTTTACCTGTGAGCGTGTGCACCAGCTCTTTACCTGTTAGCGTGTGCACCAGCTCTTTACCTGTTAGCGTGTGCACTAGACCAGCTCTTTACCTGTTAGCGTGTGTGCTAGCTCTTTACCTGTTAGCGTGTGCACTAGACCAGCTCTTTACCTGTTAGCGTGTGCACTAGACCAGCTCTTTACCTGTTAGCGTGTGCACTAGACCAGCTCTTTACCTGTTAGCGTGTGTGCTAGTTCTTTACCTGTTAGCGTGTGCTCTAGCTCTTTACCTGTTAGCGTGTGCACTAGACCAGCTCTTTACCTGTTAGCGTGTGCTCTAGCTCTTTACCTGTTAGCGTGTGCACTAGGCCAGCTCTTTACCTGTTAGTGTGTGCTCCAGTGCTTTACCTGTTAGTGTGTGCACCAGCAGAAGGCAGCTCTTTACCTGTTAGTGTGTGCACCAGCAGAAGGCAGCTCTTTACCTGTGAGCGTGTGCACTAGCTCCTTACCTGTTAGCGTGTGCACCAGTTCGGAAGTCTCCACGTCGTACAGGTTGGCAGCTCGGTCCCAGGAGGCTGTGACCACCTGCTTGCCCCCCACCAGCCAGTCTGCAGCGATCACCACCCCCTGGTGGCTCTTCAGGGTAGTGCATGCCACCCTGAGGGTGGGGCACTCGCTGGACCCCTCCCCCTCTCCTTCCCCTTCGTCCTTATCCGAAAAATCCACGTCCTCGTCACAGGGAGCCTGCTGTGGGGGGAAAGACGCTGTCAGCCCCCAGCTGCACCATCATACGCCCCCCCCCCCCCCAGCGTTTAACCCCCACTGCACCATTAACCCCCCGCTCTGCTTTCACCACCCCCCCGACTCTGCTGCACATTTAAACGTTTATACCCCCGCTGCACTTGTTGCGCCAGTAGCCCTCTGCTGCTCTTTAAATCCCCCGCTCCACTTTTAATACCCGCCCCCCCCCCCCGGTGAGCATGTAGTCCCCTGCTGCTTTTTAAAATATAAATATCTTACTATTTCACACATCCTCTACTACAGAAGGGAGTTCACTGCTAAGGCAAAAAAAAAACCGTTTCAACAGCCAGGCTTTCAAACGCAGTAAAATATTATGAGTATATTACTGTCTGCTGCAAAGACAAACACAGACGCACTTCGAATTTTATCATGTTTTTAGCGTATTATCGCGTTTGTAAAATAGCGAACTTAATTTGCAGCAATTTACAACCTGGTGGAAGCAAGCACTGGCCTGTAAACAGTAAGAGAGGGCTGCTTTTTAAAAACGTTGGGAAAAGGGTGCGTTAAAAAGCTAAGCTAAGCTAGGCTAAGCTAAGCAAAGCAAAGCAAACGGCAATCGCGCGCGGTTACTCACGTTGGGGAAAGGCTACGTTAAAAAGCTAGGCTAGGCTAAGCTAAGCTAAGCGGATGGCGAGCGCGAGCAGTTACTCACGTTGATGTCCGTCACTGGCTGAGGGGCGGGAAGCTGCACCATGTACCTCCAGATGTGGGCCATCTGGTCCCCCGACGCTGCGGAGAGAGAGAAACACCTCACACCTGTACCTGAGATAAACACTCACACACCTGTACCTGAGACAAACACTCACACACCTTTACCTGAGACAAACACTCACACACCTTTACCTGAGACAAACACTCACACACCTTTACCTGAGACAAACACTCACACACCTTTACCTGAGATAAACACTCACACACCTTCACCTGAGACAAACACTCACACACCTTTACCTGAGACAAACACTCACACACCTTTACCTGAGGCAAACACTCACACCTTTACCTGAGACAAACACTCACACACCTTTACCTGAGACAAACACTCACACACCTTTACCTGAGACAAACACTCACACACCTTTACCTGAGACAGTCACACACCTTTACCTGAGACAGTCACACACCTTTACCTGAGACAAACACTCACACACCTTTACCTGAGACAAACACTCACACACCTTCACCTGAGACAAACACTCACACACCTTTACCTGAGACAAACACTGAGACAAACACTCACACACCTTTACCTGAGACAAACACTCACACACCTTTACCTGAGACAAACACTCACACACCTTCACCTGAGATAAACACTCACACACCTGTACCTGAGACAAACACTCACACACCTTTACCTGAGACAGTCACTCACACACCTTTACCTGAGACAAACACTCACACACCTTTACCTGAGACAAACACTCACACACCTTTACCTGAGACAAACACTCACACACCTTTACCTGAGACAAACACTCACACACCTTTACCTGAGATAAACACTCACACACCTTTACCTGAGACAAACACTCACACACCTTTACCTGTGACCAACACTCACACACCTTTACCTGAGACAAACACTCACACACCTTTACCTGAGATAAACACTCACACACCTGTACCTGATACAAAACCTCCTCACACCTCTACCTGAGACATACTGAAGAACGCAGGAACTGAAAACGTCTCAATATGACACACTAAGGAACTCCTCACACCTCTCTTTACTGTGACGAGGGCTGAGGAACTCAGGAACCGAGCACAGGAACTTCTCACGCCACTGCCTACGACGTGCTGAGGAACTCATCTCAGACTCAACACACTCAACTCTTCTTTCAGTTTGCAGCCTAATTAGCAAAGACAAAATGGCGGAGTCTCTTTTGAACATCTCGTACCTGTCAGGACCATTTGTTCAGTCGGGTGGAACTTGATGGAGTTCACTGCGATGAAATGCAAAACGAAGAAACTAGAATTAGCATAAAAGTGTTTTCATCAACATTTCATTGACATAACACGATACTCCACTACTACAGAATTTGCAGCTGTTGAAAACACAACAAACACTAAGTAGAAAATGGGGCACTGCCATAAAAACGCATAAGTATGCCTGTGGTCTGCAAGTAGGGTCCAGTAGCATTCCACTCAACGATTCACAGTTTTCAAACGTACGCACGGATTATTTCCGTCGGGCACCAGAAATGACCCTTGTCGTCAGCAGGGGGTTTTCCGAGCGTTTCCCGCCAAACTCACCTGACCCCGCATGGCCCACGTACTTCAGCAGGCACTTCCCGGTCTCGATGCTCCAGAGCATGGCGGTGTGATCTGTGTGAACACGAGCGCAGCGTCGTCATGGCTACATTCATCACCCGCTCCCGGCGGCTCGGAACGGTATTCATAAACACGTAACGGAAAAAAAAAAAAACAGAAATGTTGTGATATTTACACATGATGACATTTCATTATTGGCTGCTCGGATACGAAAACACCGTAACTACGCCTTCAGGAAGTCTTGTGACCGTGTGACCGTGGTACACCGCTGTAATTATACCCCTTAGGCACTGCGAAGTCGAGAGTGATACATAAACACGAATGACCTAATGTGCTTCAGAGGCAACCACCCTCCTCCTTATCTACTCTCTGACTTACACCGCCTGCATTTTACTTTCCTCCCCACGCAATATTCACTGGAATATTCATTACGTGCATTTCAGCTTGAATATATTGCTTGAGGAAAAACTGGCTGTGCCACAGTTGGGACTTAAACCTGCAACCTCTGGTTTTTTTTTTTGGTTTTTTTTTTTTAAGTGAGCCCGGCTCCTTTAGCGCCAGGACGCAGGGAACAGTGTAGACGGGTTCTGAAGCGGACAGGACGCGGGGGGGCGGGCGAGTTCGTGGAAACGTACCAGCCGAGGCGGTGCCCAGAATGACGGGCTGAACGCGGGCGATGCTCAGGTCCCAAATCCCGTCCCTGTGTCCCGCGTACTCCTTCACCAGCTGGCACACGGCCCGGGACGTGGTGGCTTTGAAACTGGAGACGATCTGCGGGGGTGGGGGGGAGCAAAACAGCCTCACAACACTGCCCTCAACAGCCTTCACATTTATAAACAGCAGGCAAAGAGCAAAAAAAACAAAACAAAGAAGGAAGTGCGCACTGAAAAGAACAAAGACTCATGCAACCAAATAACTTGGAGCTAGCGTGATCACGTATGGTACGTACATGAAAATCAGCAGCTCTGAATTTCTCGATATTCAAAGCTGGGTTGTTTTTTTTTTACCAGGAACTGTACCGTTACACAAGTCGGCAAGTTTGCTGGTTTAGTAACGGCGACATATTCCAAACAGCTGATGTGTCAGAAGAATTTTTTAAAAAGGGGAACAACCAAGAACATCGGAGAATGAATCAACCTCGACTTCACACAGAAATTAAGCTGCACTACAGCATGGTCCCCACAGCGAGTTATTTTTGAAGATTATGTGCGCAATTCCTGCTGTAAGCTCATGTCAAATTCTACAGTGACAGACGAGTGATTGGCAGGTGGAACAGCTCTTTAAAAAAACGGTCCTTGAATGAAGGAGTTTTTCCATTTGAACAAACAATTTCCTTTAAGAAATACCAAAACAAAACAGGTGTTAAGACATCAAAATGTAAATACCCAACAGTCAAAACAAAAAACAGATCTAAAGGGTGTGTAAAATGCTGTTAATATTCACCAAATAACTCTTGGGGGAAATCGCGGAGCGGAAGATGTTTACAGGAGGATGATCTGACTGAAGCCTTGTCCTCCCCAGAGCATACGATAGCAGCTGCTTCCGTTTTTGGAACTCCACGTTGAACTCAAAGCTCGAGCTGTACAGTTTATACGTTTTTTAAATCACAGTAAACGCCCGATTTCTAAGGCTGCTGGTGGCACGTCCCGTTAAGACGCTGTTCTTGTGCACAGATGGACCCCCCGGTCAGGTACCGAAAACCCTGCTGTGCCCCCCATCGACTGTGGCCAGTGGCTCCACAGTCTCCCATGGGTGAGGTTCGGTTGGCCAGGATCATAGCATTTTGCTAGGTCACAGTTGGTAGCTGACCTCACAGTTGCTAAGTGACTTCACAGTTGCTAGCTGACATCACAGTTACTAGGTGACCTCACAGTTGTTAGGTGACCTCACAGTTGCTAGCTGACATCACACTTTCTAGCTGACCCCACAGTTGCTAGGTGACCTCATAGTTGCTAGCTAGGTGACCTCACAGTTACTAGGTGACCAAGGCCCCTCCTTTGTTCATGACCTCACAGTAACATCCCTCCTCTTTCCACAAAATTCTCCTCCATTTTCCTACTCTTACATAAGCCATCGTGTTTGGGTTGCGGTAACAAGGACGATAGAAGATTACAGCTTGCATACAAGCCAGAGGTCATTTTTAACAGCCTGGGGTAGTCAGTTTAAGATCTGGGATTAGTATCTTTCGGGTTGGGGTTTGTTTTTAATAAAACAATACGGCTTATTATTTATTATTTAACAGAGTAAATGTACAAATGTAAAATTCATACGTATGAATCATCGAGGGCCTTGGAGATGGGATAGCACCCCCACTGCTGGGTTGCTCGCTCATGTGTATGGGCACACGGGAGGTCAGAGGTCAAAGTTCAGAGGTCAGATAAGTTACCCATGAGTCTCCACCCCACAACTCCCAGTTCCCCACATTGAAGTTGCGAGGTCCACCTACTCTGCCGTGGAAAGAATGTGAGCGCTACATCACAGGTGAAAGGAGAGAGAATTTTTTTGTTTTGTTTTTTTCTTTTTTTTAAGCTGATTGGGAGAATAAAACTAAAAACAAAAAAATTTACATATTTCAAAAATCTTAAAACCTTCAATGAATGGTGCTTGATTAGAGCTATACAACTCATTCATAAGCAGTATGTAGTGGCTTTATAAGCACTACACAGACATTCATAAGTGCTTATGAAGGTGCTATGCACAGCTTATGAAGGAGTTATAAAGCTCTTATTAAGGACCATTCATAGACGTATTAAACAAATCACCCTTTGCCCAAACAGTACGACTGTTCCCAGAACATTCTTCTTCTGAAGAGCAATTACAACTTACATCCTAAATGATTTGTCTCCTCATGAGGCAATTATAGTAAGAATTACTAATTGTGTACTAATATTCTTATAAGATTTTTTATTTTTTACAATAATGAAAATAAAACCAACAGTGCTGGATAATAAATGCCACTCAGCATATGATTGACACACAAATATTTTTAATCATTTTGTGTTGTTAAACCTCCATATATATGATGTAAACACTTTACCTTGCTTGTGGATGCCTTGTATGTTGTCTTCAGTTTCTGAGAGAGCTGACTTGTGCTGTGGCTTGCTGTGTGAAAAGAAAGACGGGATTAAACTCAGAGTAAACCCAGAGTAAGCTCAGAGTAAACGCAGAGTAAACTCAGAGTAAGCCCTTCAGTGAAACGTTTCACAGGTCTTTCTGTCCCCTACATACAAGCTGGGATTTTTGCTGCTTTGTGTACTTTTACCCAGGGAGACTTACAACACAAAAGCAGATAAATACTGTACATCCATCTGAGTCATATGAGCAATGGAGACAGGCATGTCTGAGCACACGCTTAGACCAATGACTGCGTATCTGCAGCACTGTTACAGCACTAATGTGACTGTAAGAGAGCACCTCCTGCAGGCTGAGTGCTGTAATTAACGGTGTAGTCTCTCGTGTGTGTAAGAGACAGCGCCTCCTGCAGGCTGAGTGCTGTAATTAACGGCGTAGTCTCTCGTGTGTGTGAGAGAGAGAGTGAGTGTGTGTGGAAGAGACGGCGCCTCCTGCAGGCCGAGCTCTGTAATTAACGGTGTACTCTCTCTTGCCTTTCGCCTTCAGCGCTCCCTTGGTCAGATCCCCTCCATCGATGGCCTGGCCCTCCCCCGCCAAACGCTCGTTCAGCGTGTCGATCTCCCGCCGCACTGCGAAGCCAGAACCAGCGTCAGAGAGTACCCAACGGTAAACATGCATACGCACACACGCACACACGCACATACCGTATGTGCATACACACAGGCACATTGCGCACACACAGACACGTATGCACATGCTCTACCTGTACTTGCAGGCGCGCGTACACACACACACACACACACACACACACACACACACACACACAGGCACACTGCGCGCACACACACCCACACCCACACACACACAGCTATGCACGCCTACACAAAGAGAACACCCACAAACACTGCAGGCACAATCAGGATGCACTTCCGCACGCACACACACGCACACGCACAGGCCTGTGACTCTGGCCGGCCTGTCAGTCACAGAGAGAGCCCCTCCCTGTACTCACACTCAATATTCTCAATGTAGAGGTTCTCAAACTCCCTCTCTATCTGCCCAAAGAGGTCCAGCAGGTTAGTCCTCAGGGACAGGGGCAGTTTGGAGTCCTGCAGACATAGAGAGAGAGGAGAGGGGAGGGGAGAGAGAGGGGAGAGAGGAGAGGGGAGGAGAGCAGAGGAGAGAGAAAGAGGGGATAGGAGAGAGAAAAGTAGGAGGAGAGAGAGAGGAAAGGAGAGAAGAAAGAAAGGGAGGAGAGAGAGCCCCTCTCCTAATCAGTAAACACATATTTCTGAGCAGCAGTTTCACACACAAAATGCTCAAATAATCCACTGGTGGAAATATGACCGTGTCAATTAAGGAATACCAATTACAAACAGGAAGTGAAAAGTGTCTCTGTTGCACGTGCTAAGACAGGGAGAGGAAGAGGAGAGGGAGGTTAACACAGCACACCCAGCTCCTAGCCCTGGGTGTGTCTCTGCTGCAGCTGGACTAAAACCTTGATTCATAAGCACATTGTGCTCAGTTTGGCAAGACACCAACCGCGCAGTACAGTCTCCCATATTAACTGCATGACTAAATGAACAGCAGCATTTCTACTCTGAAATTACTTCCCTGATACTTTGCTGCTGATCACAGAAAGATTCAATCACCTCCAAAGTCTAGTTTAGAAGCTCTGGCCTCTGAAGTGTTATTTTCTCTATGTAATGTAAATGTTACATTAATGTCCGAAGGCTATTTCACAGAGAGAAACTTCCACCATTAAACGGTTTGTTAACATGTCAACTGTAGGCTGGCTCCACACACACACACACACACACACACACACACACACAGTCCCGTACTGCTATCCCTGTGGGGACTTCCCATTGACTACATGCATTCCGTAACCTCTAACCCTAACCCTAACTACTACATGCCTAACCTTAACCCTAAACATAACCTAATTCTTACCCTAACCCTAACCCTAAGTTCTAACCCTAAAACAGCCTCCTGACCTTGTGGGGACCAGCAAAAGGTCCCCACAAAGCACAATTTTCCTTATCTTTCTATCCTTGTGGGGATATTTGTTCCCCACAAAGATAGTATTACAAGTTCACACACACACACTTCTCATCTGACCTTATTAGGACCTTGTTTCTTTTTACTTGGATGTAACATTGAGATTTGTTAGCAAATGAGACTAAGCCATTATATGGGTGCCTCAACTAGAAATGAAAATAAAAGCAGAACTCACACATATCAAACGGCTGCCTTTACGGGTAGTTATCATTAAATAATAATAATCATTCAAAGTATTGCCATTTTAAATTCCTGGCATAGTAATCAACTTGTTTTGTTCCTAACACACGCATGCATGCACACAGGCACACAGTCTTACACACACACACACACAAATTTTCGCACATTGGCACATGAAACTGCATTGTTTAATTATTAATAGCAGCTATCAGTACTTGCTGCAAACAGGATTAACTGGGGTGGTTTCAGTGGCCATTTGTGACTGAAATGCACAAAGGAAGAACTAATTTAAGAGCATCTGTACCACACAACCATATACACGTTGTGTGCGACGTATGTTTTTTTAATTAATTTTTTTTAAGGCCACCAGAAATGCAAAAGATTCAAACAGATCATCAACTCTGAGTGAATCACATCAACTCTGAGAGAGTATGATTCACACTGAAAATGTGTGTTTCGTCCCTGCTGGACTCATATGAACTTTATTAAGAGTTCAATTAACACCAAACATTTTACTGCGTCCACTTGTTCAGTTGCTTTGTCATCACGTCTGTCATAATGGAAATAAAACAGAAATCAATCCACTGTTATCATTTACAAAGAATTGCTTTTTTTTTTGTTTATATAGTACTGAACTTTCCACAGTACAGTACTACAAATGTGCCAAACACCTCAAGCTAATGTGCCAAACATTTTCAAAACCAACACAGGGGAGAGGGAATGACACTAGATATCTCTGTCACAATACTTTCCTATATTACAATCACAATCATTTCCACCATCCACAAACGTGTCTGAATCCCACAAGAAAGAATTCAACATTGTACTCATAAAAAAAAACATAAGTTAAAGCTTCTAAATATTAAAAAAATATCTATTTAACTTTATTTTTTTTAAAAGATGACATTCAGACAGGTTTTGTGTGCTATGTTACGCAGACGTTTTGTAACGGTTTATTACTGCAGTAACTTACCTCCATCCTCAAGAGCACGACGTTCCCAGTGTACTGTACTCAGGCAGACTAGAATTATTCAAAGAAAAGTCAGCTTGAATGGAAGACACTTCATAAAGTGGGGGGGTGCACTAAGTAAGTGTTTGTTCAAAATAAATGTACTTTGATGTTCTAACTAGTATAAGCTCACACACAACACACAGCCAGGCAAAGGTGTGTGTGTGTGTGTGTAAGGGATTATGACTCTGCTCTGTCAAGACCATATGTAAACACACGAAGTAAAGGGCAAGTGGAACGCTCCCTAATCTTACTCGGCTGCTCGATCATGTGGCTAAAAGTGCTGGTCTCCTTGGTTACCGGGCATAGCACTAGCATTAGGTTATAGGCCACGGAGCATAATTTCTTTGTGGAGGTTCGTCATCAAGACGGGACGGCGACTGACGCGTGACAAATCCGAAATATGCACAGTTCCGTGAAGAATTCAATCTCTACTCAAAGAACTCAATCTTAATACTGGGTTGAAATGTGTAATTTAATGTTACATAACTGTGCGTGCATCATTCTGCAGTTCTCAGCGTCTGACCAACTTTGTGACCGAGGCCCCAAACAGCAAAGGAATATAACAGACTAGCTTTAAATACCCAGGTGACAAAGTACTAGTCTAAAAAAAAAAAAAAAAGATTTACTCGCGGGTCGTTAACATCCATCAGAAGCAGACGTTAGTTTTCTCCTCCGAGAACAGCAGGTGTGTCACGGCGGTACCGAACTGACAGCTGACTCATTCGCAGGTCCTCGTGATAAGACCGCGGCGCGCGCGTCCCTGAGCACTGAAGTACAAGCAACCGTCAAAGTCGGACCGCGTCACGAGAGCTGATTTGTATTCCAGAACACCGACCTCTGACGACATTGCCTTGTCTGGTAAAAAAAAAAAAAAAAAACCTTTGTGGAGTCAAGAGGAGCGAGACGTCAAACAGATCCCGGCGGAAAAGAAAGCGTTTGCTTTTGCCTGTTGGCGTTTCTGCGCGGAGAGAGGTCCAGATATCGTGTCCTTCATACCTTTCAAAAAGATAGCCCTTCTCATGCTTTTTTTTAGCCGAACACTCCTGGCTGCGTCTAGTTAGGCTACTTCACACCGCTTAATAGCCCTCGTAAAGTGTCTATTGATTCGCTTAAATTAGTGTATTTAAATCTAAATGGACAAAGTGAAAACCTGCTTTTAAGAATGAGCAAGTACACACTTGATAAAAGATGTTCACGATGAAACATTTTGCTTTAACAATACAAATGAATATTACATTTTCATAGGATCTGCAATTAAAGTAACAACTGATAAGTTTTAATTGTAAAGCAGGGCACAAATGCATGACTGTCTACAGTATTGTAAAATTTATGTATGCACCCAGTATATAAAAGAGATTGCCTGTGATCTCTGGAGATTCTCAGTAGCACAAATTCATCCTGATCTCAAACAGTATTAGCCTACTTTAAAAACAGACGCCCTTATCTATGCCAGCTAACAGTAGTGCGGACAAAATAATCCCCACAATCTCAATACAAATTATACACAGCAAAATGTACAGTGTTAAAATTCAACTCTAACAGAGTACACATGAGTCCACTCTGCCCATAGTGGACTCGTACAAACTCTGTAAGAGTTGACTTAACACTGAGCATTTTACTACGTATTTGTAAAATAAAGAGTGTAATGCACGGCTGCTTTTTAAAAAAAAAAAAAAATCTATCTGGAACGGTGGGATCCTGAAGGGATGCAATCTAACGGTAGAACTGACCAGATTAACGGAAAAGTATGAAATCAGCCTGCAGGTGTTCAGAGAGGTGCGTGATTCGTTTTTTTTTTTTGGGGGTGGGGGGTGGGGGGGGGGGGGGTTTTGCGGTGATCTGAGAGAGGGGGTGGGGGGGGTGGGTGAAGGACCGGCGGGATTCTGGATGATATGTTGCTGAGAGGTACAGAAACGTGTCAGATTGCCCGTCCACTTAAGACCGTGAGTCATCGTATCAGTCATACTCAACATGGGAGAATTTACTGCAGCGGGGGGGGACTCAATCTCCAGTCCGGACGGGCCGCAGTGTGGGCAGGTCTAAAAACGCAGCAAAGATAAGAGGAGGCAAGGCCAGCCAACACCCGAAATGATAAACACACTTTTTATTTTACCCCCCAACAAGGTACAGTAAAAGTCCTCTAATTCTTTGTCTCCGCACAACCAGTAATCACAGCTCGTTGAGTCTAATCGCGGCCCGTTTCTGTAATCAGATCCGATGTGAGGGACAGTCATGATTTTAATAAAGTGGCTTTGAGTAGCACCCTGCTCTGCATCCGGCACTTATCCAAAAACAGTCAGTCACAGGGTTTGCTGCGTTATTTTAATGTATCACAAAATTGACTGCCACTCACTGAAAAAATACATGGCGTCTGTGGAAAAGTTCTGTTGGAGTGACTTCACAGCAACACTGTGACAACATTTTGACTTAGCAAAAAAAAAAAAAAAAAAAAAATAGCTTATATATTTTATTATTACAAACTGGTTCGGCTAAGTATCAGTCTCAATCAGAGATTAAGTGTTGCACTGCACTGAGGATATTATCATGAAATGGTTGAACGATTCCAAAGGTTTGAAATAAATTCTGGAAAGATTTTACCTGATCAATGTCAAAATGTGATATGCAGTGTAATCGGAACATTTCGAGAAGTTACTTCATAACCATGTCCAGTCATGAATTTCTTATCTGAAAATAACATAGCTGGTATCTGAAATTAGTTTCCCAGTTTAAAAAAGTAAGCAAGAAAGTTTTGTTTCCATGGCAACGTACTAGTTTCTATAACCTAAAAAAAAAGTGCTCCATCAAGGTGAGAGACTGAATACTGATTCTAATGATAAAACTTGTAGAAAATAAATGCTCTGCTCAGTCAGAAAATGAAATAAACAGATCTTGTTACAGGTGTGTGGAGCCACGCAATTCCCTATGAAAAAAGAAAAAGGCTATCCGTACATTCTAAATGAAAACGCTATGGTCTAGCAAAAATAATTTATAATTATTTACTACTTATTATTCAACACTGCTGACAGTGTGCAGGTGAATCAGTGAAAATATAAAGTACAACAAAGGCAAGTGTTTCAGCGTCTAGCTGTCAACAGTGCGCAGACAGCGTTTTTTGTTTCCTGAAAGTATAAAATAAAGCTATTTCCATTCTAAAGTATTCCAGAACCCTTTCACAATTTACTGTATATTTGCATAAACTAACACACACACACAGAAAAATTCCCATTACCAATATGATGATCACTATGCTCAACCACAGTAATGACAACCTGCATTTCAGCTAGAAAATGTCCAATTACAGGAATAAAAAAACCATGGCGGTTTTTTGCAAATGCAAATCTGCACTTATTTACTCTGCCTCGCAGAAGCAATTATGCTCATTTTTTACATGCTCATTTTTTACATTTACATTAGAGGCATTTAGCAAATGCTCTTATCCAGAACGGCTTAACACAACTTTTACATACATTAACATTACATCCCTTTATACAGCAGGATATATACTGAAGCAATGCGGGTTAATTACCTTGCTCAAGGGTACAATGGCAATGTCCTAGCTGGGAATCGAACCTGTCACCTTTAGGTTACAAGCCCAGTTCCGTACCCATTATACCACACTGTCGCCTGAGAGTTTTTTTTTTTTTTTTTTTTAGGACAACTCAGCTTAAAATTTTATGCCTCATGTATGTCGAGTACGCACCATGCACTAAGTCATACTCTCTGAGACTAGCCACTACATTTACCGTGGTTTCCAGCACTGAGGACTCCCCCGAGAGCGTTTACATAGCACTTTAAATAATGCTAATGACAAAATGGCTGCCGCTGAATCTCTGCAGATGAGTTCAATGACAATTTCCAACCAAAAGCAGCATTATACATAGATACATTTTAGTCTTAATATTTAAAACGAAAATGTAACGGGTACATACAGTAATGTGTAAATACAGTATTTATATACATACATATATCGTTTTTATTTTTACTTTTTAAACTAAAGTTATGAGAAGGCGGACGGAATGTTAGCAATCACTGGCATTCCTCTGCACAACATTATTAGGCGGCACTTGTCTTTCAGTTGTCTATTTATATCCTGAGTGCCGCGTGTGGACCAGATGAATCACCCCAACTCGCGTTCTAATGCAATTATGCGTATTTGTAATGGCAGAAAATTGTTTTGCACTTCAGGCAAAAGCACAGCCGTTGTGATATCGCAACAGTAAATCAGAGAGACGGGTATCGGGAAGCTGAGGACGTTCATCCGGCGGTGAGTAGCACTTTAGAATGATTGCCCATCTAGCGTACGCTACTCACAGCACCAACACAGCTACAGCGAACGAGGGCCTCCAGCGGGGAGTGGCACTTACCTAAGCCGGCTGCGAGAAGAGATTTTTAAATTTTTTTTTTTTTTTTTTTTTAAGCTGCTTGCCTGAACAGAAATGACAGTTTTTGTATAGATATATTGTTAGGGAACTCAATTTTGAAGTCATACAAGGGGAGAGCGTACATTCCAGTGCATTAATCACTGCAGAAGTCTCAGTCTTCCCTTATGGAAAAGCAATATACTCCAATATACTGTAAATATGTGTGGATGCGTTTTTATTTATGTAATGATGTAATTAATGGCAGTGCGTTTAAATATATATTATACAATATATGAAAATGGCAATAATTATTACATTTTCAGGATATTGCATTCCCACAACACTCACTCAGGCCTACCAGTAGTGGCGATAGAGAAAAACAATCACTAAAAACGAAAATAAATATGATATTCCCCCTCATATCCGTGAGAGGGTTGCAACAGCTTAGGGATACATTTTCCAGTCTATCCAATTTCCATAAGGGTTTCTGTCTCATAATAATAATAATAAGAAGAATATGTATATTAAAGTGTTTTTCCCCGCCCATGCCCGTGTGAGAGGGCGCCCGCACGCGTGCCGCGGCTCACCTGGCTCTCCAGCATGTCTCTCTGCAGCCCCGCGCGGTCCTGCTCCGTGCTGTTGGTCCGGCGGATCGAGAGGCTGTGCGACTTGCGTTTCTGCTTCGCCTGGCGGGCAGCTGCACCACTTCCACTTTCCACTGGCATCGTTCCTCAGCGGGCGGGCGTCCCTCGAGCTTCCTGTCTAGAAAAAAAAAACTGAAGCCACACAACGAATGGAACTGTCAGGTTTACAATTTTATTATTTTTTTGTGAAAGATTATGCTAAATATTAGCTAATTATTACTGAAATACATTTTGCAGCCAGGTTGCTTAATTGACCTTTTTTGATGATTCATGCTCGCTCTAAGAAGTACTCGGTAGTCTCTTAGCTGGTTGTAAGATCTTGTGATAAGGAGCATTCCTAACTTTCTCTCCCCCCGATCTCGATCAAGAGGGACCGCGATTTGCATCTCGGTTTAAGCAGCCAGTTTATGTAATGACAGCAGTGTATTTATGCGCTGTGTATTTCAATAAACTTTGGTTATGGGTTACACGTGCATGAGCCAGAGACTGTAAAGGTACGAGCATATCCCTGTCACGTGACTTGCTCTTGCTGTCTCAGTTCCTTCACTGATTGATGCTGCCGTTTCTCCCGTCCCACCACGTCGACCATAGGAGCGTTTGGTACGCCTTTACTCCATTCACATACTACGAGAGCAGGGCAGCGAGATCAGTCCTTATATGGTCAGTACTCATAAAGACTAATGTTGTGGAGTGTCCTGTTCATCTTGACTCGTGACAACCCGATGCAGTATCTTCCTCAGTTATGAGGTGTAACATGTGAGTGAAGGGAGGTGAGGTTGCTATCAATGAGCAGCCTGTTGGCTTATTTGAAGAAATGAAAACGTCTCAATTTGTTTGAATCGGCGAGTCCTGAGAAAGCTACCCGTCTACAATGGTCTCCTTCAGCAACAGTCCCAAAAGATTAGACTGACTTTCCTGACACTTTCCGAAATATAAGACCGTACCTCCTGTGTGAGAAACAGGGATGCCTTCAAGTAACTGGCACATATACAACTTGCATTTTGTAGTCCATTATTTTGCTAATGGTTCTAACACACACCACCATGCATAGGGGGCCATATAGGCCAGCAACAATGCATTGTATCTCGTGTTAAAATTACATTCATGTTCGTTTGTTGGCAAGTGTCTTAGTCTGTAAACACATGTACTGGTTTGTTTGACAATAACCCAGCAAATGTGTCAAATATATAGGCCTACACATACTAGTAAGCCTAAGTCAACCCAAGGTCTATCTGTGTTTATAAATGATTGCATGTGCCAAGAAAACTATGTATAACCCAAATATCCAGCAGATCATTTTAACTGTAAACGCACCCTAAATGTCAATCTTTAACTCACTGTCGAACACAATGACAAGAATCGTATTCTGAAAAAGTGAACATTATTTCAAGCGATATAATACACAGCTAGCTACAGTCAGAGCAAGATACAAAGCTAGCACATTTTACCATTGTCAACCCAGACCAATTTCGCTTGTCAGATGTTATCTGGACCTCTAACTTAACGATAGGTTGTTTTTAAAGTTGGCTACTGATGTTGCTAGCTAAAGCCCGCAAAGCATTAACATCCACATAGCTTGCGCTAGTCTAAATTAGTTACGTTCCCGTTAGCTGTTGGTTATAAGTGAAAAGAATAGTCAACTAGCGGTTTAGGTAACTTAGCTTGCTTAGCAGCAAACTACGCGGCCCGAGGTTGTACTTGCATGTTAACGTTAGCTCACTTCGTTATCTTTAATTCTGAACTTCCCTTTTTCATTAACTAGGCTGGTCTAGCTAACAAATTAATGATATGTCAAATGCACTTGAGGGCAACGCTAAGGTTAACTTATTACTCCGTTAACTGCAGCTAATGGATTCTTAAATGGAGCGACATAGCTTGTGGGCTAACGTAAACCTGCTGTTGCTGAGATTGTAACTGTCTTGGTTTAGCTAATGTTAGCTACAATGTGGCTGCTGCAGCAGCATAGCTAGTGATCTTTGCAAATACACAAATCACAGGGTTGTTAGCTAACTGCGTAGCTTGTCATTTCACTGTATATATGTATACTCAAATCCATATACAGTTGCGCACGTTTTCAGTCGCTGAGAAATAATAACATCTATATCTAATATCTTGTTAACAAGCTTGAAACATACCTAATCTGTCAATAGATTAGCTAGCTAAATAGCTAGCTAGACAGAACCACTTACTTTTGAGCGTCTAGCTGCGTGAGTGTAGTCCGCAGATCGCAGAAATATAACAAGAAAGACGAATCTGTCCAGCGACCATTTTCCAGAAGGAATGACAATAGGAGGAAAAAAAACGTTTCCAGTTTTTTGTCTGGATTCGTGTTGACGTTTCTTAACGCCGCTGTCAAAATGACATGCCCTCTTTGTAGCTACATCCGGGCATCGGAAACTAGCTGGAGGTTAAAGGGAGAGAGAAAACAGCGGAGGGTGGATCCAGAAAAATGCAACATTCGAAACATTTGGCTGTGGTTGGCTCACGCGCGTCAGGTGGAGCGCGTGCATGCGTTACATATGCTTTGAAATTGAGAGATTGACTTAATTTCCGCACAGGTGTGCTGCACCGCTGTCTTTCGATGCAAGAGAGTCGGGATCTACCTCATTACTCTGTTTCCATTGGGACATTCAAAGTTAATTGGATTAAATTGTCCAAAAACGTGCAAACGTATGTGTGTACTCTGATAACAAAGTCCTGTCTCAGGCTTTGTATCATACATTTTTCCCACTGTATCTGTAATATAACCATGAGATTCATAGTGATTATAGTAGAAATATAGAAGAATTTTCCAACATTAGATGGTGGAAATTGTCCACCCCTTTCCCTGTCATCCTGGAACTAGGCCTGCTGGCCAAAGTAAGAAAATTGCAGACGTTCCACTTTGATGCATTATTTAAAATTCTTCTGGGAGAAAAAAAAAAAGGTTCCCTGCATGAAAAGGGTTTTATTTTCTTTTTTCTTTTTTTTTTTGCAGTAGAAAGAGATGTTCAGAAGGCACTAGGCTGACGTTGTGTGGAGATGTGCTGTTAATGTGACTTCAGCCTTCTGTCACATGTCTCTGTGAGCTCAGGGAAGAATCGATCAGCGTTATGAATATCTATTACATTTACAGCAATACTTTGAGACCAAACCTAGCTCTGTATTACAGAGGACAGAGGCATGTTTGGTAGTGTCAGTTCATGAGTTAGAATGAGTTAGAAATGTCTCTTTTTTTACCACAGAATTTCCTAACCTTGTTACATCATCAAAATCACTTTCCCGCCCTTTTCAGCTCCTCATTCTCTGTGTGTGTCTGAGAGAGACAGAATGAGTGCAAAGGAGAGTAAAAAACATGTCAACAAAGTTGTTAAAACAGCTCTAATTTAATCTGATGATTTTTAAATACATTAGAAATCAGCAACGTGTAAATGCTGCTAAACTATGTGTGCATAGCATCGCACACATTTTACTGTACCATTTGTTGGTCTCAGGCATGAGTTTCTACCCTGAAGCCATTGTACTCTCTTTATAAACACACCCCGCTGACCTTTGACAACCTTGTGTTTTATGCAAACACTTGCTTGTTTTTTTGTAGATTAGGAAAGATCTTGCCCCACCACAATTACAGTATTTTCTGTCCTGTGATAAAGAAAACAAAAGGATGACAATGTCAGCATCAATTGGTGACTTTTCAGCACAATTTATATCACCAACTTTTGGCCAATCAGACTTTTCAGTTAAAGCAAGATCAATGTGTAACTCAGTTCCAAGCAACCTTAGAGAGTGCAATGGCTTCAATTGTTTTGCTGCTCAACTGAAAAAATGGCTCAAGGAAAAGACATGCAACCATTAATATTTTATCTGTGCCTGGTTACTGTCTTATCAAATGGGTTGTTGTTGTGTAATTATTATTTTTTTCGTAATGTACTTCCTTGTTTATTGTCATTAATTCTGTATTTGTGTTGTGATTTGTATTATAATATTTTCCCTCCCCAGGTACCACAAAGGAAAATTAGCGCTGGAGATGAATCTCACGCACCAGCTGTAATGAGCATGAGCCATGTACAATCAAACAATACAGTAAAGTAAAGAGTGTAGTGAGGAGTCAATATGGACAGCGAAATGGCTGCATTACTATATTATTATAGTTCAATTAACATACTCATGTACTTTGGAACCATTTGCCCCTTAAATGCCATTAAAAATGAACCTTCCAACCAAACACAAAAAAGCAAGAACAAAACTTTCATCTCTGTCCACACAACCAGTTCCAAAAATGACCATCTTGCTCCTGAAAATGACGAACGAGAGAATGGTAAGAGGATGGAGAGAGGGAATGGGGAGAGGATGGAGAGAGGGAATGGGGAGAGAAAGCCTTGTAATCTGTCTTGACAATTCAGAACTGCCTCAGAAGGACCAAATGAGGAGTCTGGCTCTAGTGGTGCAGAATATGTCATCACAAAGAAACATCTTATACCAGCAGTAGCAGGGAATCATTGAATGTATGTGTATCATTTTTAATATCACATTCATCAAACGATCTTAAAGATGTCTTGCAACCCCTTTGTCTCTTATTTTTTCCGGATTCTTCCACTCAGCGTCAGGCCTGGGTACTGCGCCTGTCTTTACCTGAATGGAATAGCCTGGAAATATATTACCAAGTAAAATATATTATCAAGATATTTAACACTTCACAATGTATGGGCAAATATACCGATTATTGCTATTCTCAGGTGATTTTTTTATGCACTGCTGTTAAAATATATTTATTGTTATGTTTTCCAAAAAAAAGTAATATTTTTTCATAAATGTATTGCAGTATGTTCAACTTTTGTAAGGGCATCACCTTGGTGGCACACGTCATGACATTTTCAGGAAGGATGTGCATTTCAAACAATTTGACATTTCAGCATGCAATGACTTCATGACACATTATTCAACCCAGGTAGTGCGGTTTTTTTTGCAGCCAGGTTCCAGTCAGTTGCAGGACAATCCCAACCATACACAGCCCTGAGTTCGTGTCTGTCCCTGCAATTCCTGGGGGCTGTGTCGAGTTTGAATTACCCTCTGGCAACTAATTTGTTGGATTTTCTTG
Source organism: Anguilla anguilla (assembly GCF_013347855.1). Taxonomy (NCBI): domain Eukaryota; kingdom Metazoa; phylum Chordata; class Actinopteri; order Anguilliformes; family Anguillidae; genus Anguilla; species Anguilla anguilla. The sequence continues at coordinate 2,321,112 of NC_049208.1, read as the reverse complement.
GAAGTGCTATGCGGCACCTTGTGAGTGACAGCGGTTGAGTGACCGATTAACGACTTATCAAAATGAATCATTTCCCTAGATTTTATTGGTTGTGAAAATGCACATGCATAGATTTTTATTTATTTATTTTTTAATATTTTGCAGGCGTCTGCAAATCAGTGGTGGACACGCTGGGATTTTGGAAGGGGTTTTTAACAGCCTTTGAGGCTACCTCAGTATCACAGCGGTTAATGACGCAACAGTCAAATATCAGTGAAAACGTCTGCCTCGTAGTTTCTGGGGGAAGATGATAACTTCTGCACGCATGAAAAATGCATGTTTGCATAAAACGGCCATCATTGTGGGCAAACCATTTTCTTGCCAAGGTGATGCTTTGCGGAACAGAATTGCATTCATCATCTTAAATTGCACGTGTCAGCATGTCTTCTACTCCAGGTGTACTTAAAGGGAGGAAGGCTGGATCATTCAGTCCGGAGAATGCACCGTAGAGTCTTTTTTTGTTAAGTGAGAAACATTTACAAAGATGGCTGGTACGACTTCCCTACCATAATTCACAAGATGTCCACTTTGTAGTGTGAGTTACACATACAAAATCCACTCACTGTTTGTGCCTGTGTTGCACATTTGTTCTACAAACATATTCAATAATGATAGGGACCTAACAATGTAAATATTGTAAAGCCAGCAAGACCATAAATTTCATGCATCTCACAGCAGTTTTCTGGGAATATTTATTTTATTCTAAATGTAAGCTTGACTAAAATAAATCCCAAGTATATGGCACAGATAAATAATTGATAACATGTTCACACTGCTATGGGGTTTCTGTAGCCTACTTGCTTATTTATCCACTGACCACTACTCATATCTATTTATATCATCCGAATAAGAGAAAATAGCCTTCATTTGTAAGACGGATGCATCAGTGTATTGTAAAATCACTGGTCCTGGCGGCAATTACAGTAATAGCACCGCTCACAGTAGACTTTTGCAATGTCTTTGTTCACTCTAATTACCCATGCACAAAAAGGTCTTGCTCCTGTCTTGAATTGCATGTGATAAAATAATTACAAAATGTATCTGAACAACGATTAACTATAATTATATGATAATTACGCCATGATTATCATGATATACTATTATTTTTAAAAATATTAAATAAAGTTTAATTTTCTATTTAACGTCTTGTCAATGAATGGACTATGTCGGATGTGTCCTTTCAGTGCACTGAAAATTCAGGTTTGACTAGTTGCATGCAATATATTAGTCTCAAAGATAAATTAGATAATTTAAAAGGACAATATTTTAACGTTGTCAATAAACAAATACAACGAAAATACAAACTACAGTTCACCCAATCAGCTAATTGTTAGAGCATTTGTCAACCTGAATTCTGTGTTATCTGTTTGTTTGATTTGTTTGTCTTTCAGAACATGTTACGCTGGATTCGTATGTTGGTTGTGGGTAAAGTACAATGACTGTGCGGTTGTTTTTTTTAAATTCTGAAATAAATATTTAATATCGAGCTATGTTTGGTATAATGCAACGATTTAAAATAAAGTGAGACATGAGGGGGATACTCCGTCACTGCTCACGAAGAAACCCCAAGCGATTAGCATACTAGCTAACGTTAGTCACAACCAATCCACAATCGCGTTTCTAATCACGAGTGGAGCGTTCCGCCGTCGGCATCAACCAACAGAGAAGTCTGTTCACTGTGTTGGGGGGCGGGAGTTCCTGGAGCTAGAGTCTTCGGTGTGACTGCGAAAACAGTGTGATGGTCGCTACTCTCCGAATGGGAAAGGAAAACTAGCTAATTTTCCTGTCCTCCTCTGAAACTAGCCAGATTGCAAGACGAAAAGTGGAAGGCTCTGAAACTAAGAAGACTGAAAATAGAACGTTCTTCAATTTCACAACTCTTAACAACCCCCGACTGGCAGAATTCGAAGAATAACACGGCTGTTTTTGTTTTAACCCTGTGACGAAAAAGAACAAGTTGGCTAAAAACTTAATGTAATTACACAAGATAACATTTTAAATTGGTTTCGCTTTTAGCAAATTTAGAAGGTGCTCAGAGTTTACCACATAAGTTAGTTAGCTAGTCTAACCTTCGGAGTTATTTAATTTCAAGTTAAATCAAGTGAAAACAGTCTGGAAGCCAAGACAAGGCCCACAGTCATTGCAGCGCCGTGCATTGAGAGTCGACAGGTGAGTAAGCGCTCCTGCGCTAGCTGTATTTACGCAGTGTGTAGCTATACACGGGTGTGCCAGCTTGCAAGTTAGGAATTCAATGACAGTGAGCTGTTTTGTTAGTAGTGGACATCCGTCGTGCATTAATGAAATAGTTTGCGTGTAAAATCATCGGTTAAGAAATGGAGCCTGATAGCGCTAGCTAGCTTGCCTGCTGGCTAACTAACTGTTTGAAATGCAAACGTCAAAATAAATGAAGTTGTCTCCCGTTTTGGGTTCCCTGGCCTTCCAGGAGATTATCTTGTTAGCTAGCGTTAATGCAGTTCAGTAGTAGTTAGCTAGCTATCGTGGTGGGTAACACTTACGGTTAAATAAGTTATCTAAAACATTATAGAGGTGCGTAGTTAACAGGCTAGCATGTGTCTGTCTTTCTGCTAGCCTTCATCTTAAAGCGTGGCCTGGTCGGAATCGTTGCACTGCAACATTAGCTATCTGGCTAACTGGCTAACAGCCTATAATGGGAAAGGGGGCTGGGGGCTCAGCATCGCGGGGGTCGCCATTTTTCACATGATGTTGGTGTTGCTCCAGTTCATGTTAGCGAGGGTGTCGCGCAACGTTAGTGGCGTAACGCAACTTAGCCAACTTAATGTTTGTAGGCTGCTTGTGAATAAGCTTGATATAGGAAGTTAGCTCAACCCTTCGCCACTTTGCTTGGCTATCACTGTAAATGCTCGCTAGCTTGCTACTGCGCACGTACATTTCCATATAACTAGCTAGCACTACCTGGCGCTGGCTGCAGTTGTTTTGCTTCGTGAACTCTAGCCTGCTAGCTATGATGCCCAATGCACATCGCCCCGCGTTTGGTTACATTAACTTGGCGTTAATTTGACTACAATCTGCCTGGTCATGAGTTACCTTGTGTTAACTCTCTTGCTGACATGCTTGTGGTTGACAGATGTCATTTGTTGCAGTGCTAAGGTAAACTAATGTTAGCTAGGAAACGTAGGTGCGGAAAACACCTGGCTAAGAGAGTTAAGTTCGCTATCTTGAAATACTAACTAGTTATTACAGTAATATGGAATAGAATGGTTATCCATTGTAACCCACAGAAAGTTGCTAGACTGGTTATTTAGCTATCGGTAAGTGAACTTACGTGTCTCGCGAGCTGATGGTAGTTTACATGCCACTCGCTTCTAGTGAGTAGTTGAACTGAATGACGCATTCCTTACGTTAACCACTGGGAACTTCTGTGAAAATCTGTCAACGCAATTGTTGATAAGTCTAGGTAACTATGTGCTAGCTGACGATACCTAATAAAATGTAACCATCTCAGTGAATCGGAATGAGCGTACCTCCCAGCTAACGTTACTGCTGGGGATAATAACGCTGATTGTATGGGAATACACTGGGTGTATTATTGTAGTTATTTATTTGTGAAATTTACTGGTGGTGCACGCTAGCAGAGGTGGTTATTATAGTTTAAATATAACGTATAATTTACGTTATATTTTCTTGCTTTTTGGCCCAGAACGTCCACCAGAGAAAGCAAACCCAGTTACGGTCTGGTCTGCACTGCGTCTCCGGCGGTTGAAAACTTTGAACTGCAGACCACTTTGGCCTGTCCCTGGTCCTTATGTGAACTTGGGGCCCTGCAGTATTTTAAAATATGTTGTCCGAGACATGATATTTATTGTTTTTTTTCCTTTTTAAATGAATCACTGTTGTCACTATTTGTTTGGATTTATTTGCGCGCATTCACCGAAAACACTATTGACAAGGTAAAGAATGTGCATCTTTTAAGTACCAGTCCTGGGAATCTGGCTTGCCAAGACTTGATGGAGTGTATTCCATTTGCATGAGCAATCTAGTTTTTTGTTCTGTGTACGTACATGAAAATGCCTTTCATTTCTCTACAGAATTCAAATGCAATTCAGTTTTATTTGTATAGAACTTCTGGGTATATGGGTATATACCCAAAGCCATCCTAATTTTTGTTTTGTGGAAATTTGTTTGAGCACTTTCTCATTTAATTTTTTTTTACTGATTTATGCAAACTACCTTTTGTTATTTTCATCTGAACATAATCACCTTATTTTTTTTGGCCTGTACTAATTTTCTAAGTAATATTGCTGACAATCTTGACGATTCTCTAGCTATTTTATACCGGGGTGAGAAGTAGCTTGCAGGTCACCACATTGTTGTTAAAATATTTTCATGATTAATGAAATGCTTGATAATTAATTTATGTATTAATGACATTCCCAATATGCTCAAGCATATTGTGTAATTAATTAAATGTCATGTGTCATTTATTTCATGGTATTAACCTTGGCAGTCACGTTGCGCTTGTCAGAATGTCCTGTGTTAAAAACAGCTAGCCAGAAACCTTCCGTTTGTTGGAACGGCAGTGCGTTTGCGCTTTTTTTAATTACCTGCTGAGTGACACTCCTTCTCTTTCATTTGACAAGGCTGGACTGATGTGTTTTATACCAAGCATTCCTTCTCGTATTAGTACGCCGGTTTGTGTGTAAAGTGAAACTTAACCCTATCCTCTAGCAAGCCTCTACGTCACTCAGCTCTGGGAAAACTCCTCTCCTCTCCTCTGTCTCATTCACATATCACTGGTCCTCCGCAGCGAACTTTATGGCGACAATGACCGGAAATAAGTTGAGGAAAAGAAAGTAGGCCTATCCGCCGACATCACTGTGTTGCTGCAGAGTCCGTGAACGCACAGCTGTTCACTGACTGGGGAAGATACCGCGAAATAAGCGGAGTACACGCCCCTTTCCCGTTTCCGAGCAACAGAGGCTGACCAACAGCAATAAAACAACCTGGAAGGGCTTTATGGCTTTATTTCAATTGACAATTTTTGACCCTGTAATATTAGCTGATCAGAGTAAATATCCATGTCCTTAGTGAGCTATTAATGTTGGTTTCATCAGTAATGATTATATGCATATCATAAAACTTTTTAAAGAAAAAAGATATTGTTTTTCTTTCAAGGTACATATAGGTTACTGTGTAGCCAATATGAATTTCAAGAGTAACTTAAGTTCATAATTAGTAACTGTTGCTATTGGATGCATTATTCTGAGCGGCTGACATTTATGGTTGATGGTCTCTGGGCCCAGAGGAAGGCCTTGGGGACTAATCGGGTGCTTTATGAGGAATCACAAACGTTCTTAGATGACAGATTGGTTTGGAGATTCTGTAGCTGGTGGAAACGTGTCGCCCGGCTCACAGCTGATAGAGGTGTTTCGTTCGATGTCAGGGGTGATGCGTATTTGGGTCAGAGGTCACAAGCTTTCCAGTCATGCCGTTCTCGTTCTGCATTGTGTGCAAACACAAGGCCCCCATGTTGGAGACAGGCCTTTGATTGTTTGGGGATTAGGCCTACGGGACCAAAAAAAAGGGGGTCTTTCCAAAAGCGTTTTACGAGGGTCAGAAAAAGTGTGCGATGAGGATTATAATTAGTTTGCCTTTGAGTATTGGCACTGATTCGAAGGGGGGAAAGTAAGTTGGAATTACCAAGGATCAGTACGATTAATGTGGATTTAGTGAAATAAGTTACAGAAGCATTCAGACTAAATAATTTCACTTGACTTGCGCTGATACACATTTGTATTTATTTATAGGGTTACCGCATGAACTGCCGACCAAATCCATGACCTCCGGTCACCATCTTGGAGCATTTTCAGCCAGTACAACCGGAACACCAAACGTTAATATTTGTAAACGGATATAACCTGGCCCTGCGATAGATTGGCGGCCTGTCCAGGGTGTGTTCCTGCTTCTTGCCCAGTGCACGCTGGGATAGGCTCCAGCACCCCCCGCCACCCTGCTCAGGATAAGCGGGTATAGATAATGGATGGACCCTGCTCAGGATAAGCGGGTATAGATAATGGATGGACCCTGCTCAGGATAAGCGGGTATAGATAATGGATGGACCCTGCCCAGGATAAGCGGGTATAGGTAATGGATGGTCCCTGCCCAGGATAAGCGGGTATAGATAATGGATGGATGGATGTAACCTGTTATGTAACTAGCTGATCGCCCCCATGCCATTTCTTAAATGTCTATTTTAGTCTCTGTCGTAATCTTTATTGTTTTTATCTTTGTGCAGCCTACTCGGTGACGCAAGTGACTTCTCGTTGAGGAGCCTAGAAGTGGATGGCTCATGACTTCTGACCAGGATACAAAAGTTGTCGCTGAACCCCAGGTGCAGCAGGTACAGGAAGCTAAAGACAGCCCATCTCTGGTAGGTGCAATCTTCCCTTAACCCTCTTTTAAAAAAACAAAAAATAAATAAATATATCAGCCCACTGGAAGTGGAGCCACTCACGTCAGATTTAGCACCAAACACAGCCCAGCAGTCACATGACATGCCACAGCCTGGAACTGATAAAAAAGCTCATCTGTGATTAAGCGTGAACACGTGAGCAGCTCTGAATCATGACTGAAAGCTGCTCGGTGGATGGAGTGGCTGTTTTTTGTGTGTTATGATTTTATTCGGTTCTTTTTCTCTGAAGGTGGGGTTGTGTAAGATGCAGTAACGCCGCCTCTTGCTGGTCACAGGCAGCACTGTGGGTGCTGGGGTTGTGAAGATATGCAGACCTTAGTCAAATATGTGTTTAAAACAAACAAACGAGAAAAAAAAAAAATTTTAATCCTATAGTATCTGGGTTCCTCTGTCCATATCCTATGGGAATCCTTTATGACATAAAGGACTAAATTGACCCCAGATCAACACCCTCACTGCTCTAGGATGCTTTAGGAATACACAGCCTTATCAGATGCTTTATGAATATACATCTTGGTCGGATGCTTTATGAATACACAGCCTGGTCAGGTGCTTTATACTTTATGCACTGCCTGATTTTACAAGTGAATTTCAAATGACTTTTGATGTTGCTAATAATGTGGAAGTGTGTCGACCGGCACTTGGTTAACATTTGTCCTTAACTTTGACTAACAGAAAGCAAGCAGGTATTTATTTTTCTTTAAAAACACACTTTTTTGAAGTTGCTAATGTACGTGTGAAGAAAATTGTGCTTGTATTTTGTTTTCTTTCTCTCCGTTTGACCAAAATTGGGTTGATTTAAAGGTGCAGTAATTCTCAGTAGAGGACCGCAGTTCTGTAGTACCCAGATTTAATTTTCTCTGCGGACAGCCCACGCACGCGCCCTATATTTAGCTGTAAACAAAGCGTGTTTGTGGCTTCGCTGGTGTGGGATGCGACCAGATCCTGCATGAAAACACCGCCTGGCTGTACAAATTGCCGTCGGAGGACCGGAAATCCTTTGGGAAAAGTTGACGCTGCCCAGGCCAAAATTGCACGTTGTCCCAGACGAGGGAACAGTCACGGGCTTAAGTGGCGGAAATATTGACTGAAATCCGTCCAATCTCACAACGAACACTCTCACCAGACTATACTTTGAGTTGTGTACATATATAGACGTTGAGCAGAAGAGGGAAACTGGCTAATTGCAGTGTGTTGGAATGAATCACAGTGTTCTGCAGAACATATCATATGTTCATTACATTACATTTATTTAGCAGACGCTTTCATCCAAAGCGACGTACAAAAGTGCATATCATGGTCATTGGACAACTACAAAACACAGGTCCGATAAGGTACAGAAGCTATTCCCGCTTGCTTGTTTGCTGTCTGTCTTACCAGGTCATATCCAGACTCAAACCCCTCTACATAAAAGTAAAAGTAAAACAGGAGAAAAAAAACACTGGAGACACTGTCTCTTCCCTGTCCAGCGGTGTGGTTGTGTTTAGTCACATCAGTGTTGTGTCTTTTTTTTTTCTTGGATTTGCTGTACAGAACAGAGCGGAATGTTGTGTGTGCTGCTGCTGTTCCGTTATAATGTCCAAACACGGGGTCTGTGCTGCCCCAGGCTGGGGAGACGGATGCCCCCCGCGGGGTAAAGAGGGCAGAAAATGAGACCTGTGTGGAGGAGCTTACGCCAGAGGGGCCAAATGCCAGTCCAGGAGGGCCACAGTGTCTGTGGTTCCCTTCATTCAGCAGTCAGTCCAGGTTGGGGCTCTTTAGCCGAATCAGTGACTGGATATCCAGTGAAGATGTTTTTGGCTGTCTGTTTCAGCTGTGATTGGCTTGAAACAGACTTACCAGTGTTGGGGCGATGCGGAGATTATAGCCAATATGGTGCACTGGTAGGGCGAACAGTGTACATGTGTCAGAGAGGTGGCGCGGTGGATGCAGCTTTGCTTCTGTAAGTTAAACAGGCGGTTTGTGTGTTGGACTGAAACCAGAGATGGAGATCACAGTGAACAGCCTTCTTTCTCTCGCTCTCACTCGATCATAAGAAGGGAAGCTGAAGCCGGGTTGGTCACATTCTCGCCCCCCAAACCTGTAGTAAATTGTTAAATCTCCATGGGAAACAGCACAACCCCAGCTACGACCTTCTTGGGTGACTGTCTGGTGACAGCTGATCTGCAATCAGACCCGAGTTCCGGCCGAGGGGCAGGGTCACCCTGCGTAGCGGTGCCCATGAGATCAGCCCGCTACGTGTGCGGAGAACCCGTTACGTCTGCGGAGAACCCGTTGCGACAGGCGGAGAACCCGTTGCGCACAGGCGGAGAACCCGTTTTGCACAGGCGGAGAGCCCGTTTCGCACAGGCGGAGAACCCGTTTCGCACAGGCGAAGAACCCGTTTCGCACAGGCGGAGAACCCGTTTCGCACAGGCGGAGAACCCGTCGCGCACAGGCGGAGAACCCGTCGCGCACAGGCGGAGAACCCGTTGCGCACAGGCGGAGAACCTGTCGCGCACAGGTGGAGAACCCGTTTTGAACAGGCGGAGAACCCGTTTTGAACAGGCGGAGAACCTGTTGCGCACAGGCGGAGAACCCGTTGCGCACAGGTGGAGAACCTGTCGCGCACAGGTGGAGAACCCGTTTTGAACAGGCGGAGAACCCGTTTTGAACAGGCGGAGAACCCGTTTTGAACAGGCGGAGAACCCGTTGCGCACAGGTGGAGAACCCGTTGCGCACAGGCGGAGAACCCGTTGCGCACAGGCGGAGAACCCGTTGCGCACAGGCGGAGAACCTGTTGCGCACAGGCGGAGAACCCGTTGCGCACAGGCGGAGAACCCGTTGAGGCTGCTGTTTCAACATTTCCTCTGGCCGCGTGCCACGTCCTCGAGTCGCTGGATAACGTTTGTAGGTGCTGCGCAGATATTTAGCTGGGAAGTGACTGTTGATCATTAACTGGGGGGTGGGGGGTGAAAAGCACCGGCTGCCGTCTCCTGTGTCGGGGCCTGAAAGCGGTGCGATCCTGCGCCCGTCTGTCCCTCCACACCTGCGCGAAACGCTCTTTTATTTTAGGGAGACCCCCCCCCCACCCACCCAAATAACAGCCCCTGAGTTCTACTTCCACCTGTTTTGCCACCTGGTTTTCCTTTTTTAAACGCCTGTGTTACTGGAGAGATTCTGTGTGTGAGATGCGCACAGACCTGTAGCGCCGCAGCCCGTTAGCCTCTTCAGGAAGCTGCCGAAGCCGCGGGTCTGCTTGCGACACTGCGGCGTGTCGGGGAGGTTTACTGCGTTTGGGGGGGGGGGGGGGGTTGTGTGCTGCTGCGGAGTTCTCACACTCCGCGGCGGTTTGGCAGAAGTTGCCGGTCAGACAGGGCGTGTTATTGGTTAAGACGCCGCTTCTGAAACTCCCCGTCTGGCTGCCGTGTGTAAAATAACAACATGAAAATAGAGGCGTTTCGACACAAACACGGGGGGTCTGTGAGCCGAACCCTCTGAGCTCCTCACCAGGTGGGAGTGCTTCTTTAAAGCGAGGGTTGTGTGTGCTGTGAAGTGAAGTTACGTGTTATACGTGTTATGTGTGTATTTATGTTTTTGCTGTAGGAATCCAACAAGGTCTCTCATCTTAACCCGAATGCGAAAGTATGGGCCAATCACATGCTGAGCCTGGAAGCTGCAGGGACCGCTGACTCCGCCCCCACCCCCGACCAATGGAAGGAGGCCTCTGACATCACAGCCGACCCCGGCCCAGAAGGTGTGAGCCTTTCCCTCGGAACTGCCGAGGGGGTTGCCCTGGCTACCGCGCCGCACGCATTCATTTTGGTCTGTGGCAGGTATTCGTCAGGTCCCTGAGGTGGCAGTTATTTCTCAGAGATTTGGGGGCCCTGGGAACTCTGGGATCTGGCCCAGTTGTGGCCGGCAGTGCAGCGTGAGTGATCCGGTCCAATCTAGAGCCGTCCCGCTTGAAACTTTCACTTGATGTCTTTAACCAAGTCCTTCCACTCATTTGGAATTTGAAAATGTTCATACTGTAACATCAGGTGACACTTTAACTTTAGTAGCTTAGAAAATTGTGCAGTAACCCGACTACTTCCTGTTTAGGTCAGACTGCTACAACTTATCGAGTAAAGCTGTGCTTTTATTTGCTTAATTTTATACAGTCTGAAATGTTAGCGCTGTGCGTTTTGATTGGACAGCACGCTTGCCATGTTAGCGCTGTGCGTTTTGATTGGACAGCAAGCTTGCCCCTCCCCTTTAGGGTATGACGCCACCGAGGACAAGGAGGCGGAGTACGTGGCGCCGTTGCTATTGGACGCCGATGATCCACCCCCGGTCGCGCTGATCGAGCCCGCCAAAATGGCCGCCGTCACCCTGGAGGTTCCGGATCCGGCGTACACGGAGTTTGAGCCCGCGCAGGACTCCAGCCAGACTGGTGAGGGCGCTGTTCAGCACGGTCTGAGAAGGGCCCGTTTGGGTGCAGGATTGCGTTCATTCCCAGTGTTAAAAAAAACCCAAATCAGTTGGTCACGGACCTTTAATCAAGGCCTTGATTAGTGTTGACTCTGTGTGGAGATTCATGGCTGCTCTTAACTACGAACCACTGCACTGTGGCAGGATATCCCTGTGGAAATCCTCCCCCAGCTATTGTTTTTCTCATTATTTATTTATTGAATTAATTACACTTGTGGTGCATGATAAATGTGTGTCATTGCAATTCATCTGTGGTGGGTAAAATAAGCAGTACGTAGGGAAATACGGATCAAAGGGTGCGTCCCGTGCCAGAATCAAATCGTTTTTGGCCAAAATACGGGACGTCCCAGCTAATTAGGGGTCCAAGCAGCGAAGCTGGTGGAACCCTATTGTATCTGTTAGGATTATTATTATTATTATTATTCTTATTATTTTTCTCCGGTAAAAGTGTCTGAGGCTCAGCAACCATAAGTCCTGGAGTGACCAAATTTGGCTGGTGGGTTTCTATGTGCCCCCACTACTCAGGCACTAAAAATCACGTACGTCGGCCAGATGGTGGCGCTATAACAAAGGGTTTTGCGTAAAAGGCCATAACTCCCACACCATAAGTCCGGTCAACACAAAACTTCATCAACATATGCATGTGAACGTGCTCTATACCTTTGCCATTGGGACCACCTGTGTCCGCCATATTGTTTGCCCGCCATTTTGACTTTTTAGTTGGGGCGTGGCAGTTTTCTCCGCTAAAATGTCTGAGGCTCAGCAACCATAAGTTGTAGACCAACTAAATTTGGTAGGTGCGTTCCTGTGGCCCCCCACTACCCAGGCACTAAAAATCACCTATGTCGGCCAGATGGTGGCGCTATAACAAAGGATCATACTTTAAAAGGTCATAACTCCCACACCGTAAGTCAGATCAACACAAAACTTCATCGACTGATGCATCTGAATGTGCTCTACAACTTTCCTATTGGGAGCACCTATGTCCGCCATATGGTTTGCACACCATTTGGACTTTTTCATTAGGTGGGGTGCGGAAAAGCTGGAGCTCCAAATCCAAACGATTACGACATCGAGTAAACTTCTTTACGGCAAGCGACAACCATGGCGACGCTAGTTTTTATCAGTGAAAGCACGGTCTGACACTGCCACCTAGCGTGCATGCTAGAATAGGCGACCAAAAGTTTTTCAGTAAAAGCTTTCTGAGAGGATGAATAATTACTTTTCTTTGGCATGGATCCATTTGAAGACAGTATCGGGTGAATTCGTTTAGTCTTTGAATCTGTCATTATGCTGAGAAATAGTTAAACCATTGTATTGATAGGTTCTGAGTTTCTGTGCACACGCGCGAAAACACGCTGGTATAATAAAACAATGACGGTAATACATATATAGTCCGCTTCGTTCCGTTGCTACCATAACATAACAGACTATCTTATGTCTACAGCTGCAGTTCTCGCTGCAATTTCAAACATTGAATATTCACAAAAGACGCAATTTATGCTGTACTTTGCCAATGTCTAAATAAATAATACGCTACGGTAAAGCTTTGAGAGGATGAATCATTACTTTTCTTTGGCATGGATCCATTTGAAGACAATATCGGATGAGTTCGTTCAGTCTTTAAATCTGTCATTATGGTGAGAAATAGCTAAACCATTGTATTGATAGGTTCTGAGTTTCTGTGCACACGCGCGAAAACACGCTGGTATAATGAAACAATGACGGTAGCCTAATACATATATAGTCCGCTTCGTTCCGTTGCTACCATAACATAACAGACTATCTTGTGTCTACAGCTGCAGTTTCTCGCTGCAATTTCAAACATTGAATATTCACAAAAGACGCAATTTATGCTGTACTTTGCCAATGTCTAAATAAATAATACGCTCCGGTAAAGCTTTGAGAGGATGAATAATTACTTTTCTTTGGCATGGATCCATTTGAAGACATTATCGGGTGAGTTCGTTAAGTCTTTAAATCTGTCATTATGCTGAGAAATAGCTAAACCATTTCATTGATAGGTTCCGAGTTTCTGTGCAAACGCGCGAAAACACGCTGGTATAATGAAACAATGACGGTAGCCTAATACATATATGGTCCGCTTCGTTCCGTTGCTACCATAACATAACGACCTACAGCTGCAGTTTCTCGCTGCAGTTACTAATATTGAATATAAACAAAAGACGCATTTTACGCTGTAGTCTGCCAATGTCTAAAATAATACGGTCCATTTGAAGACAACATCGGGTGAGTTCGTTTAGTCTTTAAATCCGTCATTGTGCTGAGAAATCGTATTCTCAATTTAATTTCTAAATTGACTGTAAGCTTAGGGTTGTAACTAGGTAGTTGTTCCGTAGGTGACTTAGTCTTAACTCGTCTTAACTATTGCTTGAATGTTCTCATAGACTGCGTTGTTGCTGTTCTTGTTTGTGTTAGCGTTAATCAGTTTAACCTACTGGGTCCAAGTTGAACTATGCGGATGTTTCCTGCACTTGGAACGGTATTTCTCTCTAAGGTTTTCGGCACACTAATTCCTGGTTATGGTTATACATTTTGTTGTACGTCGCTCTGGATAAGAGCGTCTGCCAAATGCCTGTAATGTAATGTAATGTAATGCAGTATTCCATAGCAACAAGATAAACCCGACATTAGCCCTAAAATATGCCAATACAGCAGTGAAAAGGCTGCTCACTGAATAACGAAATAAACGAGACAATTAAAAAAAAATTATACCATGTCATTCTACAGTCAATATCTGGGACTAAACATTTAATAAATATACAATCTTACCATCGGTTTTACGCGTAGAGATGTCCCTTTTGCGAATGAGTGGTTATATATTGTCTTGGATAATCCGTTTGTGAAATGTCGGATATTTTCAAAAATAGCTGTGCGTAATACCACACCTGTTGCTTACGGCGTTGTCGTTCTTCTTAGTCCAATTTGCCTTGATTGACAATTCATTTATTCAGTAGGTGAGAGTATAAGCTTTCTAACGATGTATAACATGTCTGATTTGGCTTTTGGAATAGCGTTTTATAGGTCAGCGTTACTAAAACTCTTCTCATCTGCCAATGTCTAAATAAATAAATTAAACGGTAGGCTTCTCTGCGAGCAGCACGCAATTCGCGAGTTGATATTCAGTCTTTCTTCCGTTTTTTCTCAATGTCGTATTTATTATTTGAAATGTGCATTCATGTGTTATTATTCTATCTGTCTCTGTGGCGCTCTGAAATGTGCATTCTCTGCTAAGCTGAGCAATGGATTGGAATATGTGTCTGAGGTAGTGTTGCACGGTATACCAAAACTTCAGCACTTTCTCGGTACTTCAAAAAAAAAAACAGAAAAAACAGAAAAAAAAACGGTTTCGTATTTGAATTTCCCGACGTTCGGTAGTTCTGCGTCAAATGTAAAAGCCAGGGAAATGTGTCTCCCGCATTACTGATTTAGAGGATGAAAAGCGTAGTTTGTCAGAATCTTCGCTAGATGGCAGTAGCAACTAAGGTTGCCAAGTGAGGTGACCTGCGCTTGTGCATTCTCTTCCCTGATACAGCGCAAGCTTTGACTCAGTTCACTTCAGTAGCAATAGGTGTTCCAATTTGGAAATATTTTATTATAGATAGATGCTGTATTGTTATTACAATATGCTGTTTTTAAATCTATTTAAAGGTGAAAGACCTGTTTTAAAGATTATTTAGTTTACAACTGTTCAATTTCAGAAATATATTTAACATATTTCTCCATTGTTCAGTGTTGTAACACTATAGGCCTATGCATATTCATATGTTGCAGAGGCTTCAACTTAAAGGTTGTTAATGAACCAGGTTGTTCATAAACCATGAATTTGAAAATGAGGTCAGCCCTTGTGGACATTACGTTCCTGATCTATTAAGGTAATTTCAGTATCGTTAGGTACCGAGTACTTTATCAGTATCGAGTATCGTGATACTAAACCTGGTATCGGTATCAAAGTCAAATTTTTGGTATCGTGACAACACTAGTGTGGCGCTTTTTTTAGTTGCGGCAGGGAAGCGCTGCAGCTGTACATACACGCTCGGCCATCCAAGTGTTACGACATGCCATCTAAATGTTACGACATAGTCAAGGCCTTGACGGGAAGCTGTCAGGACACATCCATGGCGACGCAACTAAGTCATCAGCCAGCGTCTCTTAGCACAAAATTAGCCATAAGTCATCTATTATTTATACAATCATCACAATATTCAGTACATATGTTGGGTGAAGGCGTATGACCATGAGGACACAGCCATTTTAAAATCGCTCCATAGGGGGCGCGATGCTGCCAATGCTTGGACCCCTCCCAACGCCGCTTGCGGCTTTAATTCAAATTTGAATTTGAATTAACCAGACGATGCATTCTTCCCCCTGACCACAGGGGGCAGCGATGCGCACCTGGAAGATGAGCTGGGCGACCTGCGGGAGCATCTGAAGAAGACCCTGGAGTTCTGCCTCTCCCGGCAAGTATTTCTGTTCCCGCCAAAAATGTGCGCCACTTACCTGATTCGCCGCACCTGGTTCTTTGGGTCGGAATTGGTCGCGTGTTTTTTGGTGAACAAAAATATGAGCGTGGCTCTCCGTGACCCGGGTCAGTGACTAAGCGGGGCATAATAAGAGCGAATAAAATAATTAAGGACAGACTTTCTGAAGCTCGTCTGAGGCTTCCTCTCAACCCTTTTACGGAAGGGCGTTTTTCCTAAATCTGCTCTTTATTTACACTCTGGAGTGTGAGTCCTGATGGTTGGTTTTTGCCAAGTCTGCCAAGGTTTTATTGTTGTTTTTTTATTTTTTATTTTTTGATTTGTCTCTTTAGGGAAAACCTTGCCAGCGACATGTACCTTATCTCTCAGATGGACAGTGACCAGTATGTGCCAATTATGACCGTCGCAAATCTGGACCATGTGAAGAAGCTGAGCACCGATGTGGATTTGATCGTCGACGTTTTACGGTGTAAGTACAATCCTGAGTTTTATTTTTATTTTATTTTATTTTTTTTTTGAAGGTTTGTCTGATTGGGCGACAAAATCTCGATGAAATGTTGTGAAAATTTTGCAATTTGTGTAATAAATTTTGCCACATTTACCAAACATGGGATTTAATTTTGCGTTTACTTATTTTTATTGAGTTAATTTGTTAATAGTATTGTTGTTGTTGTTGTTGTTTGTTTAGCTTTGCCTTTGGTCCAAGTGGACGAGAAAGGCGAGAAGGTACGACCGAACCAGAACCGCTGCATCGTCATCCTCCGGGAGGTCCCCGAGGCCACGCCCCTGGAGGCAAGTGCGCTCTGATTGGCTGCATGTTTGTAGCCAGGTTCACGCTCTGTGCTTTGATTGGCTGCATGTTTGTAGCCAGGTTCACTCTCTGTGCTCTGATTGGCTGCGTGTTTGTAGCCAGGTTCACTTTCTGTGCTCTGATTGGCTGCATGTTTGTAGCCAGGTTCACTCTCTGTGCTCTGATTGGCTGCATGTTTGTAGCCAGGTTCACTCTCTGTGCTCTGATTGGCTGTGTGTTTGTAGCCAGGTTCACTCTCTGTGCTCTGATTGGCTGCATGTTTGTAGCCAGGTTCACTCTGCTCTTGTTGGCTGCCTGTATGTAGACCAGGTTTATTCTTTGTGCTCTGATTGGCTGTGTGTTTGTAGAGCTGGTTCACACTCTGTGCCCTGATTGACTGTGTGTTTGTAGAGCTGGTTCACTCTGATTCGGTGCATGTTTGTTGAACAGATTCACTCTCTGTACTCTGATTGGCTGCATGTTTTTAGAACGTGATCATTCGTCGTGCTCTGATTGGCTGCGTGTTTGTGGAGTAGGTTCACTCTCTGCTCTGATTGGTTCTGTATTTGTAGAGCGGGTTCACTCTGCTCTCATTGGCTCTGTGTTTGTAGAGCAGGTTCACTCGTCATGTCACAGTATCCCACAGTTGCATGCTTGTGCCATTTGACTGAATTTTGTTCAGAGTCTCTCTGTAGAACTCAGCTGTGCGGTATGCTAATCTTGTTTTGATATATGTCTCTGAATTATTTATATTATTATAAACTCTCAGTCGGAGCTTCGCCCGTCTCTGAGCCCACGCTGAGGCGTTATTCTGTGCGTCTGATGCTTCCTGTTTCCTGTTTACTGGCCTGGAGCCTTGTGCTTATTTGCCCTGTGCTTCCATACCCTGCGTAAGTGTGTAAGACTGACAACAAGCCTCCAAAGACAGAGTAATAACATACACCTAGCTTACAATGGTAGAAGGGTAATTAACAACCAGCTTACTATGGCTAATATTTTTTTATCACTGTGATGTCATCATAAGCAAATGTTAATATGGATAATTTACTGATGTGAATGAAACGCAGGATGACCAGCATTAAGTGGTCGCCTGGTTAGCTGGAGGCTCTCTTTTGCCACTCTGAAAACTGTTGTGCTGGTTCATATAATGAACCAGGTTGTTTTAAGTTAAATACCTTTGTTGTGTTTTTGTTGACAGGAGGTGGAAGGGCTTTTTCAGGGAGAGAACTTGCCCAAGTTCATCAGCTGTGAGTTTGCGTACAACGACAACTGGTTCATCACCTTCCAGTCAGAGTCCGACGCTCAGCAGGTAAAATGTTCATCGCGTGTTTTTCATGTTCAACAGAGCAGTGCCGCGTTTGTGAATACCTTCCCTTGTGGCAGTTGCCCATTAATATAACAGGCTGAACTCGGTTAAATTAATTTCACTCAAACTTCGAAATTTAGCTGAGTAGTAACCTAGTGCATTACGTCATTTCACTCTCAACAAGAGTGTTAAATAAAGGCGGTACCCAAAGGTTTCAGTCTTGGCACATATCTGCTGCCTGTGATCGCTGATTTAAAGTCAGTTTTGTGTGTTTCTTCCTCTTGGTTAAGCGGAGCGTTTGGGTGAAGTTAGCTCACCCTGTGTCTGTGCTTAGAGACTTCTTCTCCTGGGCGCTCTCTTATACATCTCATATGCTGTATTACGGTGAAGAAGAGAGTAAAGTTTGTAAAATTCATATGTAAGTTTTAAACGTGGTTCCCTCTCTCTCTCAAGTTTCTCAGCATCTGTCGGTCTCTGTTTCCAGGCATATCGGTACCTTCGGGAAGACGTGAAAGTTTTTCAAGGGAAGCCTATAAAGGTAAACGCCTTAAAATGTCCGCAGTGTGTCTCATGTTTTTCTTAAATTTGAGCATGCGATCCTTCTTGTGTTTCTGTCATGTCGTATTTGTTTTTGGTGACCGCCAAACTTGGCTTGGAGTCGCCCCGGTGACGGGCAGACGAGATGTGTCACCCGTTAAAAAGACAAACGGTCGGGCTAGACCGTGTTGCATTCTGTGGAGCAGTGGTAACCAACGCTGCTCCTGGAGATCCACCGTCCTGTATGTTTTCACTCCAAACCTAACAAAGCACATGTCATTCAGCAGCTAGAGCAGGGCTGCCCAAACCTGTTCCTAGAAGTTTACGTTCTTGCAGGTTTTCATTTCAACACTAGTTTGGCACACCCTGACTCTACTCTATTAGCAGCTCAACAAGGATCTGTAGCTGTTGAATGAGGTGTGGCTTTGTTAGGGCTGGAGTGAAAACCTAGAGGATGGTAGATCTCCAGGAACAGGGTTGGGCAGCCCTGCTCTAGCTGTTGAACGAGGTGTGCTTTGTTAGGTCTGGAGTGAAAACCTAGAGGATGGTAGATCTCCAGGAACAGGGTTGGTTACCAGTGCCAGGTGTGATTCCTGCTCTGTGATCTGTCCTCTTCTCTAACCCCGTCTTTTACTCCCACCTGAATAAAAGTGAAAATGTGGGGCAAACGGTCCGCTCTTTTTTTATTTGTAATTGTGTATTATAGACGTGGGACGCCCGCAATGAGACGTGATTAATGCCTGTCCTCCCCCCCCCCCCCCCAGGCCAGAATAAAAGCCAAGGCCATCGCCATCAACACCTTTTTGCCAAAGAATGGCTACAGACCGGTGGACGTGAACCCGTACGCCCAGCAGCGCTATACCTCCTTCTACATCCCCCCGGTGTACAGCCCCCAGCAGCAGTTCCCCCTGTACAGCCTGATCGCCCCCCAGGCCTGGTCCACCACGCACGGATTCATCGACCCCGCGCTCGTGAGTGTCCTCCTGCCGCTTTAACGCGATTACACAGGAAGTGGGCGCGTCCTCTCTGCGTGGGGTTAGCGTGTTCTCCCCGTGTGTGCGTTGGGTTAGCGTGTTCTCCCCGTGTGTGTGTGGGGTTAGCGTGTTCTCCCTGTGTCCGTGTGGGGTTAGCGTGTTCTCCCTGTGTGTGTGGGGGTTAGCGTGTTCTCCCTGTGTGTGTGTGGGGTTAGCGTGTTCTCCCCGTGTGTGTGTGGGGTTAGCGTGTTCTCCCTGTGTTTGTGTGGGGTTAGCGTGTTCTCCCTGTGTGTGCGTGGGGTTAGCATGTTCTCCCTGTGTCCGTGTGGGGTTAGCGTGTTCTCCCCGTGTGTGTGTGGGGTTAACGTGTTCTCCCTGTGTTTGTGTGGGGTTAGCGTGTTCTCCCTGTGTGTGCGTGGGGTTAGCATGTTCTCCCCGTGTGTGTGTGGGGTTAGCGTGTTCTCCCTGTGTTTGTGTGGGGTTAGCGTGTTCTCCCTGTGTGTGCGTGGGGTTAGCATGTTCTCCCTGTGTCCGTGTGGGGTTAGCGTGTTCTCCCCGTGTGTGTGTGGGGTTAACGTGTTCTCCCTGTGTTTGTGTGGGGTTAGCGTGTTCTCCCTGTGTGTGTGTGGGGTTAGCGTGTTCTCCCCGTGTGTGTGTGGGGTTAGCGTGTTCTCCCTGTGTTTGTGTGGGGTTAGCGTGTTCTCCCTGTGTGTGCGTGGGGTTAGCATGTTCTCCCTGTGTCCGTGTGGGGTTAGCGTGTTCTCCCCGTGTGTGTGTGGGGTTAACGTGTTCTCCAGGGCTCCAGGGCTCACTTGCAAAAGGAGATGTGAGTGTGGCTACCCTGGTTAAATAAAGCTAAAATTAAAAAATGGTGACATACTCGTGTTCTGCCTCTGGCCGAGACTGTTAGGAACTGAAAGTGCACGTTTCCTGACCAGTCTGGATTAATGGCTCTCAGTTCAAACTGGCCCCCAGTGTTTCTGCAGCGGTGTGATGTCAGGAGGTCGTGCACGCGTCTCGCGAATGTGCGTTCTGCTCCCAGGGTGCACTGCAGCGAGCTGCTCCTGCCTCACCTGATCATTAGCGTTAGCCGCACAGCAGAACGGAGAGGCTGAGTCCTTTCTATTTGGACTTGTTGTTTCTGAGGACTTTATTGAGCGTACGTTAGCACTTGTGTATTTAAAGTGGTGTGGTTTGCTCTCTGCACGCTTTGTGAAACGCGTGGGGGAATTTTTTGTCTCCCTGCAGGTGACGCCGTTTCACAACACCGGATTCATTAACGGATTTACGACGTCTCACGGTTTCAAGCCCGCGACGTCGCCTCTGTCTGTCCGACAGTACTCTCCCAGGAACAGGTGTGAGAACGCCTCCCTCCCGCCCCCCTTAACCCCCCCACCCCCCCCGAGCACACGCAGTTGAAGGAAACGTGTTTCTGTGCAGCGCGTCTCCTCGAGCTCGCCTTTCTGTTTAACGCCTGAGGCCGGCTCTGATCAAGCAGTACTCCACCTGCGACATGCTTTTCTCTCGAGAAACTTTTCAGGAGATCATTTTATTTCGGTGTGAACTTTCCCGGCTTTGGAACACTGGCGGGTGGGTGGCTGCAGAGACTCAGCACGTCAAATCGAGTCAAATTGACGCGAAAAATGAGTTTAAAAGCGAGTTGAAGCCACTCAACCAACCGTCAGTTTTAAAAAAAACTAAAATGTGGGCTGTGTAGTCTTTGCTCAGTAGTCATTTTCAGGTTTTTAAAACTGAAAGCCCGTCGTCCCCTCCCCGCGTGTCCCGTCTCAGTTTAGATCTGAGCTGCTTTGGGGCTGCGCGTGAGTCTGAGAACAGAGGCGCGCTGCTGTGCCTTTAAATGGGCCTTTCTGTCGTTTTTAGGAATCACACCAAACCTCACCTGCGCCCGTCGCTGCCCAGCGTGGACCGCGGCTCGGGGCTCCTGGACAGCCCGGCGGCCATCTTTAACTTCCCCGGGGAGCGGCTCCTGAACGGGACACGCAGCCCGCAGACCCGCCCCCCCGGCCAGAACCGCGCCCGCCTGCAGACCAGCGCCGTGTTCCCCCGCAGAGACCTGGGCACGGGACGTCCCGAAGCCATCACCGCGGACTACTCTCTCAGCATGGGCCGGGGAAGGTACTGTTACTCTCTCAGCATGGGCCGGGGAAGGTACTGTTACTCTCTCAGCATGGGCCGGGGAAGGTACTGTTACTCTCTCAGCATGGGCCGGGGAAGGTACTGTTACTCTCTCAGCATGGGCCGGGGAAGGTACTGTTACTCTCTCAGCATGGGCCGGGGAAGGTACTGTTACTCTCTCAGCATGGGCCGGGGAAGGTACTGCTACTCTCTCAGCATGGGCCGGGGAAGGTACTGTTACTCCCTCAGCATGGGCCGGGGAAGGTACTGTTACTCTCTCAGCATGGGCCGGGGAAGGTACTGTTACTCTCTCAGCATGGGCCGGGGAAGGTACTGTTACTCTCTCAGCATGGGCCGGGGAAGGTACTGTTACTCTCTCAGCATGGGCCGGGGAAGGTACTGTTACTCTCTCACCATGGGCCGGGGAAGGTACTGTTACTCTCTCACCATGGGCCGGGGAAGGTACTGTTACTCTCTCACCATGGGCCGGGGAAGGTACTGTTAGAGACTCTGCATGGGACGGGGGGGGTACTGTTAGAGACTCTTCATGGGACGGGGGGTACTGTTAGACTATCAGCAGAAGCGGGGACGGGGGGGGGGGGGTACTGTTAGAGACAGACTACTCTGTGCAATATATGTCTTGTAATTTGTTTTTCTCTTTTATTTTTTTAAAAGGAAAAATATTTATGGTTATAGGAAAAAGAGGGACGACAAGTTTACAGTAAGTATGATTTGTGTGATGATGACTTATTTGTGCAGGTGTTTTTACTGTGTTTGATATGCCAAATGTATTTATTTTAACATCGCAGTGTGTTTTCCCTGGATATTTTATAGCCGGTTAACAGTCTTTCAAGGCCGTTGTGATGTCAGTGCGTACGTGTGCCCCTGTTGAGTAGTGTTCACAGTCCCGGTGTAGCTGTGTGTGTGACGTCTGTCTGTTCCTGGTCGTGTGTGTGTCTGCGCAGAGGGGCCCCACCCAGTCCCCCCCGCCTCCCCAGAAGCCCCCCTCCCCGAGCTTCGAGCTGGGCCTGTCCAGCTTCCCCCCGCTGCCGGGCGCCGCCGGCAACCTCAAAACCGACGACCCCCTGGAGACCCGACTGTCCGGCACGGGCGCCCGAGCCGCCAAGGACAAGGTGCGTGGGCCCGTCTTCCATTCGGCCAATCAGAGTCTTCGGTCGAGTCTTTGTGTGATTTGGCTGTTTCAAGGTGTTTTTTTTGGCTGGACCGCAACAGCGGGGCCAGCCCTACAAACGCGAATGTGTGTGATTGAGTGACTGACTGACTGACTGAGTGATGAAGTTACACCATTGGTCGGCCGGGTCACTTGTGTTAGGTCCAGCCACATACTAGGTTTTGACCTGGTCTCATAGCTTCTCAGTCTTGGCTGCCGGTCTCTGAGAAACGGTAGAAAATGTGTCTAAATTGCTCACACGTGACGAAACAGACAGCAATTCAGGCTCTTGCACGGCTACTCTCTGGCGTGCGGTGATGCATTACATCACATTACAGGCATTTAGCAGACGCTCTTATCCAGAGCAACTTACATAATTTTCACACAGCATTTACATTGCATACATTTATACAGCTGGATGTACACTGAAGCAATGCAGGTTAAGTACCTTGCTCAAGGGTACAACGGCAGTGTTCTTACCTGGGAATCGAACCTATGACCTGTAGGTTACAAGACCAGTTCCCTACCCGTTACACTACGCTGCCACCATGGCAGGTTGGGGCTGGTGTCACTGGGTGACTGTAATGTTCTGTGACATCATGCTGTGTTTTTACTGGCTGACTGCTGTTGTGCGTCATCGTGGTGGGCATGCGTTAATGGCTCTCCTTCCCCCTCAGGAAGGGAAAATGTCCAAGAGGAAGTCGTTTATTTAATGGGCCTGCACGTAATTGCTGTTGAGGTCATAAAGTCTGCTATGTGAAAAAAACAGAAGAGCATTTTTATTATAAGTTTAAGTATTTACATGTGAACTTATTCAGAGTGTATCTGTTTTTTGTCTGCTCGCCAAGGACATGATAACCTGCCCAACGAGTGCATGTGGGTCCAGCTGGAAGTAAAATGTCATGATCATTACCGGTCGGTACGCAAGGTGTTTGAAAACAACAGGAACATGTCCAGATGTGGGCTCGCTCTGCCAAACGATTAATTCTAGGCGTTAGGATACCGTTTCCCAATCTTGTTTCCAAATTCCCTTGTGTGTAGGACTTCGTGGAAGAAAAAGCCATTGTTGCGCAGGCGTCCCGTCCGCTGAAGAGTTGGGTTTCAGTTCCTGGAGCGAGCACGGTTATGGTCAAACTCGTTTCTGACGAGCTTGCGGTCGAATCGCTCTTGGTCGCTGATCGCGTTTGAGTGCTGCAGGCTTAACTAGGCTTAACTTCGGTTTGAGAACGACAGGGGCAATCGGGTCTGGGAAAGGCGGCAGCGTAGGCATTTCGTCGTCTTGTGTTTCCGTGTTTCGCGTTTTATGGTAGCTTCCTGTCACATGACTTTGACACGCCCGCATGTCTCCTCGCCAGCTGAGTGGGGACTGACTGCCCTGCTGCTGTAATGGCTCGAGGCATTGTCAGCTTGTGATGAGAAAATTAGAGGCTGGAAAGTGCGTGTGCGTGTGCATGCGTGTGAGTGTGTGTCTGTTCGTGAGTGCGTGCCTGTGTGTGTGAGAGAGAGCATGTGTGTCTGTGCGTTTCCTTGTGTGTGCGTGCGTGCGTGCGTGTGTGTGTGCGTGTGTGTCTGCTCCAGCTGGGCGGGGTTGTGAGATTCTCCTCCCTTTCTTGCAGAATGTAAACACGGATGCCAGTACCAACACTATGCCGTCAGGAATCCCTAAAGAGCCCCAGACTGTTACTACCGCCCCCCCGCCGGCCTGCACAGAGCGCCCCCCCCACCCCCCCGCTGCCCCCGCTGTGAGTTCCGCCCCCTCCCCGCCCCTCCTCTTCCTCACGTTCAGCAGAACACAGATTTCAGCCTCTCCCAAATGCCTCCCTCCAGCGCTCTCCGAGGGCGGCTGAGAGTCCTGCACTCTGCTTCTGGCTTCACTTCTCCTGCACTGTGGCTCAGCTGCCATGTTGCGCCAGAACATCATTTAACCCTGAGCTCTGTTCATATTAATACAGATTCATTTAGACTTGTTTGTATTTATTTATTTTTGCATATGGTGAGTTTATACCACTTGATATTTGACTAAAGCAGTTCAGATAGTCGGGGGGGTGGGGGTGGGGGGGGGGAAGAGTTGAGGCTAATCTTCTCCTGAGCCGCGGGGGTTTTTCTGCGTTGGGTGTGTGAGGCGGATTTTGGGAGGGGTTTGGTCCGTGTCCTGAGGCGGATTCTTTCTTTTTTGGATGGGGGCGTGGCGGGGGTGTCCCGCAGTGAGCTGAAGGTTCCGGAGGAGCAGCAGAAGGAGACTCAGGCCCCCCCCACGGAGCGGCTGGCTGCCCCCCCGGCCACTGCAAGCAAATCTGTGCAAGTGAACGGCGCTTCGACGGTAAGAGCATGGCCCTCACTTCTCTCTCTCTCCTCCCCATCTCTTTCTCTTTCTGTCTCTGTCTCTCAATGTCTCTCTCTCTCTGTCTCTCTATCTCTGTCTCTCTCTCAATCTCTATCTCTCTCTGTCTTTCAATCTTTATCTCAATATATCTCTCCTTCTCTCTGTCTCTCCCCCTTCCTCTTTCTCTCTCTCCCTCTCTCTCCTCCTCTCTGTGTCTTTCTCTCCCCCCTCTCTCACTCGCTCTCTCTCTGTCTCTCCATGACAGGTGAGCTTCCACTGCGGAAGCATTAAAGCACATATGTAATGAACACCTCTCCCACCCTTGAAAGAAGGAAAACATGGCATAATAGATTTTTAGAAACTAAATAAAATACGCTGTAGTCATCCCTCTCTTTCTCCTCTTTCTCTCTTCATCTGTCTTTCTGTCTCACACACTTGTTACTGTCTCTCTCCTTCCCTCTTTCCTTCTCTGGTTTTCGCAGTGTAAATGGTCAGTGTTAAATCGGCTCTTACAGAGTGCATATGTCCTCATATAGAACTCATATATGACTCGTATGTGCTCATATAGGACCCATATGTACTCATATAGGATGCGTATGTGCTCATATAGGACCCATATGTGCTCATATAGGACCCATGTGTGCTCATATAGGACCCATATGTGCTCATATAGGACACGTATGTACTCTTATAGGACCCATATGTGCTCATATAGGATGCGTATGTGCTCATATAGGACCCATATGTGCTCATATAGGACGCGTATGTACTGGTATAGGACCCATATGTGCTCATATAGGATGCGTATGTGCTCATATAGGATGCGTATGTGCTCATATAGGACCCGTATGTGCTCATATGGGACCCATATGTACTCATATAGGACCCATATGTGCTCATATAGGATGCGTATGTGCTCATATGGGACCCATATGTACTCATATAGGACCCATATGTGCTCATATAGGATGCGTATGTGCTCATATAGGACCCGTATGTGCTCATATAGGACCCATATGTGCTCATATAGGACCCATATGTGCTCACATAGGACCCATATGTGCTCATGTAGGATGCGTATGTGCTCATATAGGACCCATATGTGCTCATATAGGATGCGTATGTGCTCATATAGGATGCGTATGTGCTCATATAGGATGCGTATGTGCTCATATAGGACCCATATGTGCTCATATAGGACCCATATGTGCTCATATAGGATGCGTATGTGCTCACATAGGACCCATATGTGCTCATATAGGATGCGTATGTGCTCATATAGGATGCGTATGTGCTCATATAGGATGCGTATGTGCTCATATAGGACCCGTATGTGCTCATATAGGACCCATATGTGCTCATATAGGATGCGTATGTGCTCATATAGGATGCGTATGTGCTCATATAGGATGCGTATGTGCTCACATAGGACCCATATGTGCTCATATAGGATGCGTATGTGCTCATATAGGATGCGTATGTGCTCATATAGGATGCGTATGTGCTCACATAGGACCCATATGTGCTCATATA
This sequence comes from Anguilla anguilla, assembly GCF_013347855.1. NCBI lineage: Eukaryota > Metazoa > Chordata > Actinopteri > Anguilliformes > Anguillidae > Anguilla > Anguilla anguilla. Next base: position 2,294,898 of record NC_049208.1, on the reverse strand, counting down.
GGATGCGTATGTGCTCATATAGGACCCATATGTGCTCATATAGGATGCTTATGTGCTCATATAGGACCCATATGTGCTCATATAGGACTTGTTAGAGTTGAATTAACTCTTGACATTTTACTGAGCATGTGCCGCTATAAGGTGAATGTCCGTGACCTCTGACCCCTGTGTGTGTGTTCCTGCCAGGAGCTTCGGAAGCCCAGTTACGCGGAGATCTGCCAGCGGATAAAGGACACGGCCGCGACGCAGCCACCGCCACCGAAAGAGCCCAAGCCCACCGCCACGGAGGAGAGGAAGACTCCCGAGCAGGCCGGCGACCGGGGGGAGCCCCGAAACAGAGACACGCACCCCTCCAAGCCCGCCCCGCCCCGCCCCAGAGAGGCCCGGAGACCGGCTGGGCGGTGGCCCTCCCCCCCTCCGCCCCCCACCCCAAAATCCCCGCACTAAGATCACTACAGCACAGGCCGAGGCCTCTGGGCTGCTCGGAATCTGTCCCACAGTAATACAGCCACTGCCCACCAGGGGGCGCATCACCGGATCAGGGGCTCTCCAACAGAACGGAAAAACAAAAACAAGCACTTTTAGTGTGTAGAGCACGATCTTTATTTTATTTTTTTTTCCTTATTTAAGTTTTATTTCTTGTTTTTTTGCTTTGTCAGTTTGGCATTAATCAGACTTCCTGTTTGTGCGGGCTGTGCGCGATGGGTTTGCTCTGAGCTCGAGTCAAACCTGGCTTCCGCGAGGAGTTTCTGTCCTTTGCAGCTGATAGAGCTCGTGCTGAGCTACTTTAACCCTTAAACGGCAGCAGAAAAATTACTGACATCGGGGTCGGAAAGTCGGTTGATGTAGTGCTGAAGAGTTCGACTTTTGTGCTATAGTCGGTCTTAGGATGTACCTTTCCTGTGAGCTGGCAGGTAGTTTCCATACTCATTTTTGCATTGCTTATTTATCCTAGGTTTGGGTTAGTGCAGTTTTCGGCACGATTAGAAAACAAACTACACTTTTTTTCTTTTTCGTGGTTTGACAAGTCATGGATCCAGGACTGGAATTCCTTTTGGCCATTAGAAATCAGATTTTTTATTTATTTTATTTTATTTTTTTGTTTTCGACACCAGCCGCAGATGAGGACAGTTTTTTTTTTTTAATCAATTAGTCTGACGGCTGAAGGGCTGTTGGGGCCATAACCGTTTCTTCATGTCTGTAGTTTAAAGAGAGAGAGCCTTCGTTTTGTACGTATTTATTCAAAATACCATTTTGTCTTTCGTCCCGGAAAGAATTTACCAACAAATTGTATTTTTTTAAAAAGTTAAAATTGCCCAATGCTCGTTTGACCCCCGCTGTAAATATTAAATCCGGGTCAGTAGGAATCGACATATTCAAACTAGAGATGCTCATCAGGTGGGTTTGTTGGTGCCTGTAGTTTTTTAATCGCTGTAAAATGACCTTGTTCAGCAGGCACATACGCTACAGGCAGCGATAAATGCAGTTGAGTCTCTCCCGCTTCCCCGAAAAAAAAACCGTTGGATGGGTTCAAACGGCAACGCGGTGGTTTCATTTAGTCAAGGGACTCCTCGAAATGGTGCTAGCGGTTGTATCTGGAGCTTGTTACACCAACTTAGCCTGGTACTGTATTTAGACAAACTTGATCTACGTTTTAACTTTGCACTACTCGATTGCCAGAGCGATTGTTACATTTGATTTCAGTTTGTTTCCGGCGAGCCAATAAAGGGAAGTTTCTTTAACTGACGAATGGGGGGTAAACGACGTTGTCTTAGACATGCAAACCTGGCTTTCTTATGCTTCCCCTTCTTCTGTGGTGTCCGTTCTGTATCCAGGTCCGTTTGCTTTAAATCTAGAAGTGGCCTACTACGATGCCTAAGGATTTGAACTTCCTTAAATTTCACGTTCACATATTCTGCTACGTTTCTACATGGATACCTAGCATCAGCATACATTTACATGAAAGTAGAGAATCCAGACGACGTGCGATTCCTGTTCGATTTTTAAATTTGCCTGAGAGACGCAAGTCCACCCATGCCAGCCCAGTGTTCTGAAAATCACTGTATTGAAATTCCTCGTCTAACCTCTTGCTTTAATCATTTTTTATCGGACTGTTGTGTCTATCTTAACTCAAGGGTTATGAGTTCGCGTTCAGTCTGTTATAAGTTGGATGTTAGGCAGAACGGATTTGCTTTTGTGAGTTTTTTTTTTTAGGTATGCTTGGCAGCGGGTTTTCAGCTGTTCAGTATTGGCTGTTTCGGCCACTTTGTCTTCTCGATACTCTGTGTTGCGGGATTAATTGTCTGGAACCAGCCCCAATAACGGAAAATACTGAAATGATACTGGGGAATTGTCGTTGTGACGGCGTGTCGAGCGTAGAGGGTGCTGATTTGAGTGTAGGCAGGTCCCTTGTTCACTCGGTCTTGGGGGGCACACGGCCAACTGTTGAATTTGGGGTCTCTTTAGAACCGGGGTGTCAGACTCCCTTCTTGGCGGGCTGTAGTTTCTGTTGGCATTGGTTAGCCAATCAGTGACTTAAATTAGTCGCTAGTGCTGAATCTGACCGAATACCAACAGATTCTACCGCCCTCCAGGACTGAAGTTTGACACCCCTGACTTTAGAATTTGGCAGTGACTGCAGATTATAAGTGTTTTCTGTGGAACTTCTGTGCAAACGGCTTCTCTATTTTGTGTTGTTTCTGGCAGATGTCGCTTGGCTCTCTTACCGCGTGGTCTGCATAGTGCACTACTTTGAAACGGGTGTGCGTTAAAATCCGGACACGCGCCATTCCCCCGGACCGCGTGCCAAGCGCGCGTCGCCCGATTAACGTGCGCGCCGTCTCTCTCTCTCTCTCTCTCTCTCTCTCTCCTGTCTCCCGTTGACGTCTTCCTACAGTATGCAGCATCTTGGAGGAAACAGTTGTAACATGGAGACACTACGTGAGATATCACCCACCATGACGGTCGTTTCCTCTGATTATCTTTACACGTTTGATGTGTAAAAAAAAAAAAAGACATTTCTTTTTCGCGAACGATATTGCTGAAGTAAGTTAGATTCTGAAGGAATGAAATGCACTAAGGGTTTGCAGTCTTCGAGGGGTTCTTTTTTAACCGTGGGATTCAAAAGGACGCGTCGCACATGCTCATTAACAAACCAGTGCTGTTTTTTTTCCCGTCAAATATATCACTTAAACAGGTTATCTTTTTCTTTTCTTTTTTTGGAAGAACACGAAACATGAATATATATATTTATAATTTCCATCCAGTGTTTGAAAACTTGAATTTTATTTAAACTTGAAAATGACTTTGCCTTAACTTTTATATAAGACAGCTTAGTATCGCTTTTTGAACCCCAAAAGGTTACCGAGAGTGACGTAGTGTACCGCTCCGCTAAACCGGCTGTCCGTAGTCTTACTTGGTCTCAGAAAAAGTAAAAATCTATCAGCAGATAATTTTTTTGTAATATACATGAAAAATCTTATTTGAAATTCTTTTTTTTTTTTTTTCAGTTTCTATTTTCAGTTTGGGGAAAATAAATCCTGTAAATGCAAATAGTTAATACTGTATTAAATATGTTCACTTTGAAGTGTGTGCTTTTGCGTGTACAGATGTAAATAATCAGAAAAAGTATAAAAGAGGTACCTAAAAATGATTTAAAAAGTTTATTGATCTTGTTGAAATATTAATGTTGTTATTGAGCTGGATGTAGATTAAATGCTAAATGTTGTGGTTTGATTTTTATTTGATTTTTTTTCTGGTGTGTGGAATATTCTGCCGTCATACTGCAATGTGGGCAGATGGTCTGATTGTAATTTTAACACGTCATTCTCATTCCGTTTTCTTGTCGTCCTTGCTCAATATCTGGATTGCTAGATCGTTTCTGTAATACAACACCTTTCACTGTGCAGTATTAAAGCACGGCTTACGGAGTTTGGGTTTGAGAACAAGGGGTTCAAATGTACACGTTGTCGCATCCTACCGATTCATGAGATAAAGCCAGATGCTCTGTTATATTGACCCATATAACAACAATGTAAAATTGTTTCTCCCTTTTCACAAAAGCACATTGTTTTAAGCACAGTCATTTGAGGAACCTTGTTAAAAACCCAAACTAGTTCCACCCTTTGGTCTTCATACGGGCATACACCAGACAAAAACTGTAACCTAAAAATGAGTGTGCTAAATGCATTTGCGATTTTTCTGTTTTCATCTTTTTTTTTTTCTTGTATGTTTTTTCAATAGAAGAGAGGTTCATTCTCCAAAAACGCCTCCCCCACCAACGTCAGATAATTATTGTACAAATGATTTGACCTTTCCCATTGTAAGCTTTGTAGCGATCACAAAAGTCAATTTTGTGTAGATATTGTTACACTTGTAACGCAGACGGAAAATTGATTTCGGGCAAACTCTGTAACCTCTTGTCCCAGTACGCGCGTGGACTGCAGTCCGCGTGGCAAAAAGTTAACTGTGCCATTCGTTTCAAAGCTATGGCGGTTTGACCTGTACATAGTTACAGCTTGCCATTCAGATTTTTTTGATTATTATATACTGCCGTTAACCGAAGGAAATGGCGGTAAACCAGCGATTCAGTCGCGATCCGGATACACTCAGACATCAGAAGTGCAGGCGATTATCGCAAATAAGACGACTGGCAAATTTGACTTTACCTTTTTGTTTGTTTACAAGTCAAGAATCGTTGTGTTGTACTCGATGCTAATGTATGCCAATGTCAGTTGTGTTTAAAGTGTAGCTATACTGCATATACTGTTGTCACAGTACATTGGGTATGGAATTTCTTTTTATTCTTCCTTTTTTTTAAACAAAAAAAAAATAGAGCTTCTGGATTGTTTGTGTGTGTGTATGTGTATCGAAGTTTGCTATTTGTCTGCACAAGTGAAACTGAACGCAAGAGTGGGTTTGAACCGGTATGTAAAGGTTAACCACACGACAAGAATGAAATTCTGCAAAGAAAGTGGGAGAGAAAAAGGGTTGTGATGTTACCCTGAGAAAGGTTGTGTTTTGTTTTTATTTTTTGATTTTCTTTATTAAAGAGGAAAATGGTAGATGCTTCGTGCGTTGACATGTTAAAGGCGCGTTTCCTAACCTCGAGAGAGCGGAGACGCTGCAGATTGTATGTATGATAAGACTTTGCTATGCTGTGTAATATGTACGTTTTGCTTGCACTAAAGTTTTGTTGTGTGTTTGGGTTCTGCGCGTCATAATAATCTGGCCCCTCCCCTTTTCCTCGTCTCTGTGAGCGGTTGACGCTGTGTGTGTTTCGCTGTCGGTGCAGCTGGCCGATCGGCCGTTTTTTGTGAGTAAAGCAGTGTCAAGACACACTAGCTGACCGTGGTGATGAGACGCACCGTTGCATCTGTATAGTTATTTGATCTCCTTTTTTCCCCGTCATAACACATCTCACTAACTGCAGTGGACAATCTGTGATCTGACTGGTGCGCGGGGCTTTGAGGGCTGGAAGAGAGACGTTAACAGCAGTCATGGCCGTTAATGGCGGTTTCATCGCGAGGGCTTTTGTGTTTCTTACATTAAGACTGGAATCAAGCATACATGTCAACTATTGATAATTTAATTTTTTTTTCTTGTCATGATGTAAACTGTCTAATTTGGAAAAATGTAGCTTACTGAAAGAAATAAAGATTTAGGCACTGTTATCAAATCCTATATTTGCATTTTTTTTTAAAATTTTTATTTGATATTTTACAAGCTATGTGCATTCAGAGTGGTTGATTTAATCACTCTGAGTAATTCAGAGGTCTCAATTCACAATTCCAGTTTCTAAATTCCAGTTTTAGTTGGTGACGTCTTCAGGGATGTCTCTTCAGGACCAAAATTGGAGTGTTTTATGCATTGATCCTATTGGATCCTTATCAAACATAGCTAATGTTATTGCCATACAGCAAATAATTTTGGTGATTGGGAGCCTTGTGGGAAATAGAAATTGAGAAGCGTTGTGAGTTCAAAATTGGTATTGGTGGATTTGTCCTTGAGCTAAGATAGGCTTAGGTAGGCCAAAAACACACACGTATTTAGCAGATGCAAGTTTAGCAACTGAGGCTGTTGCAATGGATAAATTGTAGACTAAGTGCCGAGTAGCAATGGAAATGGACACTCCAATGTTGTTCTCCATGCAGGAACAGGGCTGGACAGACCAGGCCTTGTTTCACGAAGCAGAGTTGCCGAGTTGGCTGGATAACTGCCCTGTGTGGAACTCAGAACCCTTCTGAATCCGAATCTGAAGGTAGTCTTCAAATGTCTAATGTCTGTAAAGAGCATTTGTAAACGTCTGTGCTGTTGTTATTTGAGCTGGCAATCGTGATATGTGCCCAACTGTATAGGTAGGCCCATGCACCACATTCCCATAGCATGGGGGATTCAACGATCCAGCAGTGATTTGTTTTAGGAAGCAATGTGTGGGCTACATTGCGTAGCTAGTAAACACAGTGCTATCATTAGCTATATCCAGAATAGTTAAACTGAATTTAAGTAAGCCGCCCTCATTAAGGGTATCACTTAAGCAAACAATTCAGCCGAGGCTGCTATAACAATGTGATTAGTGATGCAGTCATTTGAACGTAGGGGAGGATACCACGCGTTTGTTATGATTAAGTGGACGTCCTTGTTATAATAGCCACACTGTTTACATAACACCGTGGCATCATAAAATATGAGCATTCGCCTACGTAAAATAAACCAAGAAAAACAAACATGTTTGCTTTGACCCAAATACTTGTCCTCTATAATTTTCCAACATCAGAGTTTCCGGTGTGGACGAAGCTTTACAAATGAACAGCAATGTTCACTTTTTCTGTCCGTTGATAGGATGGTGCGATGATCCAAGGCGCGCGAGCTCCAGCCGACCTTTTCACGGTGCCTGCTGTCTGTTTCTTGTCTGGCTTTTATGTTGGCAAAGGTTATGCTTTGTGACTGCCCGGACGTGTCAAACAGCCGCGAAGACGGGACCGTTAAAATCAGCGGAACGGATCAATTTTCATTTAGGAGCCGTGACAAACGGAAGAATAAACCTCCGGTATTGTGTTTCGGGCTTAGTTCCGACCTGTCCACTTCTGGCCACACGTGTGTGAGGTCGATCAGTTCGGGGCCCTGCGCTTTTAAATCCTTCATTTCACCGGGCGTTTTCAAAACGTATCGGAACATGTCATTTTCACTATTTATTGCCAGGTGTAAATGTTTAATTTGTCCGCGCCGGTACAATTTGTTCTTTTGGACGGATCACAAGACTTGGATTATAACGCTCACCGTTTATAAAACGTGTTTTAGACCGTTCGTATATAATGGCTTACATTGCTGTTCATTTATAAAGCTTCATCCATATTCAACACTGGAAACTCTGATGTTGGAAAATTATAGAGTCAGAGAGGACAAGTATTTGGGTCAACACATTCTTTGCCTTTCTCCAGACCTATAATTTAAAACGTTCCTTGGCCTATTATTTTGAACACGGAACGGTTTCTCAGTGATACAAGACGAGTTTTACGATTACTCGCTCTCAGTTAGAAAGTCACTCAGCGAATGCATACACTCACACTTAGGCACATAAACATGGCATAAAATAGTAAAGCGGAAAATTGTACTCCTCTGATACCTGGTGCATTTACCGCACGTAACCACAGGGTGGCGGTATGCACACAACACCACCTAAAAGAACCCCAGTCAGCTCAGCTCAGCTCAATCACGCTAAGTGAATCCACGATCTTAACGACTTCTCAGTACTTCAAATCCATTTTCATTTTTCATTCGTATACAAGATTGAATCTTCGTTCCAAAAATAAATCAGTAGTGAGTATTACAACGTCAGACCGCACTTTTACTCGGAAAGATACGGCACTGGATTGTGAATATGAATCATTTTAGTATTGACAATCTTTGCCACTTGCTTCATTCCCCTAATAGCCACTCGCAAACACTGGATGCAAACCAAGACGAATACTATATTTACTGCGTTGCTATATTTATCCTACCTTTTATAACCAGGTTGGTCAACTGAGAGCTTGGTTCTCTTTTGCAGTGGTGCATTGTGGGTAGGGAATTTAAGTGATTGTGTAATCAGATGTATGGGACCATAAGGCCTTTCTGTGATGATTTAGTCAGACCACTTTTTTTTAAAGTTCCATGGGATCTTTAATGATCGAAGTGAGTCAGGGCCTTGTTTTAACGTCTCTACTGAAGGATGATGACATTTATAGCACTCAGCATTCAATAAAGCACCGTGGATTACCTGATACAGGCTTACAGAACTAGCGAGTGAAGGCTAAGATAAGCTTTAGAAGGCTTACTACACTGCTGAGGTAATCCCTATTAAGTAGACGGACGGCTATCTATCGCTGTCTGAACGCTGCGTCAAATGTACATTATTATTAAGTCACGCTTCAGTCTCAATCCATTCTTTTCCATGCAAGAAAAGACTTAAGAATATTGCGTGTAAGTCTGCGTGCTTATGGTTGGTTCCTCAGTCTCGTGTGTGCTTCGCGGGGGGTGGGGGGGTGGGGGACGGGGGAGGAGGAGGGGAGGGGGTAGGTGACGTGTGGTCTGTAGGGTGTAAGGTTTTGCTGGGTATCAGCAGGAAGGTGCATTGAAAGACATGCATGTCAGGGTCAGGTGTACTCCTGCTATTGCCCCTCTCCAAGACACTGGCCTCAGAGCTGGAGCTGGAGCAGTGGGCGCTGCACTGTGGCTGCCCACTGCTCCTGAGCAGCTGGAATGGGTTAATGCACACACGGTTAATTAACTTAGCTTATCATTAGAGATGAGACCAATATATATTGCACTTGTATCGTTATCTTGATGTTGTAGCTCATTGTCATGCCTCCTAGTTTGACTTGACATCACTTTCTGACCTAGCCTGCTTACATGTGATGCTTATCTGTGTGAACTGGACATACTGTGTTCATGGATAACTTTTACATAATGAGCCATATTGTTAAAATAAACACTCGTTTGGTTTCAGAAAAACTGAACTGGCCGGATAGGAAGATGCTGACACACACTGGAGCAAATGTACATCTGGAAATTCAGGACATGCACACACATGGGGAGAAAAAAAGGAGTGTGGATTTTAGGGTATGGTCAACATACCAATGAGGAACAGCTTCCCCTGGGTAATGAGAGATACAAGGAGCAACTGTTTCAGCTTCCTGTTTTAGAAGCATCAGATGGCAGGCCATTCCCCTGTGATGCTTCCTGTCTATCTCTCTCTCTCCTCACTCTCTCTTCCTTTCTCTTTCTCTCTTTCTATCTGGTGGTCTATCTGTCTCACTCGCTCCCTTTCTCTCTCTCCCCCTCCCTTTCTCACTCTCTGTCCCTCTCTCTCTCTCTCACACTCTCACTCTCTCCCTTTCTCACTCTGTGGCCCTCTCTCTTTCTCTCTCTCCCTTTCTCTCTCTCTCTTTCTCTCTCTCACTCTCTCCCTTTCTCTCTCTCTCTGGCTCTCTTTGGCCTCTCTCTCCCTCTCACTCTGCTTTCCTGTAAATTTTCTGTCAGTTTGTGATGACGAAGCAGAGAACAGAGATGGGAGACAGCACCTGAACGTCCCCCTACAGGAAGTGATGTCACTCTTGAGGAAGAAGTAAGTGTGCCACTCAATCCCCTGATTGGATCGAGGAGACCTTGATCTTTAGTTCAGTGTTGTGTGGAACAGCTGGTCAGGATGTTGGTACAAATCCTGTAGATCAACCTCCGTTACATTAATCCAATTTAACGCAGGTTTAACTTCTGCAAAAACATGAATATTCGTAATATTAATGCTACATTTCTGGTACTTATCATTTAAATGCATAACAAATGTTCATTGTGACAGAAGTGTTGAAATCTGAGGTGCAAATGTGGCATCGATGACCAGAGGAGGTGAAGAAAAGCAGAAACTCAGACCCAGGGCCTTCCAAACACAGGGATGCATTTTGTTTACGGCCTGTGAGACAGAGAACCCTCGGGCTCACCACCTTGTGATGTCAGGTGTGAAATTTCCATTTTGGTTGCCATTTTCACATTTTTCAAGCGCTCAACCGTTCACTGACAGAAAAAAAGCCATTCACTGTGAAAGCCAACAAATTATGTTATATTGCAGTAAATTTAAAATGACTCACTTTTGTGCCAAAACGTAAGCCTTGGAATTTTTTTTTCCATATTAGTTGACATTGGTTATTACAAATTTCTTTCAGGAAGGTAATGTTCACGGCTAAAATCAGGTAGTTTCCCCTCTCTGTGGATAATCGTGAAGTCGCAGGAAAGTGGGCCTAAAATGAGACTCCTTTCATGTGAAGAGCAGCTTGCGATAGGGCAGTGAGATTCTGATGGTCGTTACGGTTGGCGGTATTACAGTTGCTTAATAAGGTGTATTCCGTTACTGTAATGGCAACCCGTGCTGGTCTAAGAGAGAGAGTACGCAGAGACAGGTGAAACGTACTAACCTCACCAGATTTAGGGATTTTGGAATTTATGTATTTACTACACGGTGCGTGCCAATGCGTACAGACTTCGTGGATGAGAGACGTGTCCTAATTTTTTTCTTTTTATAAGACAAAACATGGGTGTTTCCAAATTTATTGTGTATAGACTGTAGATGGCAGTGTCCCTTACGCTACAAATGAGATGTCCTTAAACACATCTCCTTTCTGTCCAGTGCCATTGTCCAATTTCTCTCACAGGAGTGGGAGAGCATGGGATGGTAATTATGGAGGTCACCAAGGTCAGCATCTTTAATCAACAGGAGCACACTGGCTGCTGAAGGAAAACGCTAATTAAATAAACACACAGAATTAGTCTTACACGAGTACTGATGCTTACATAAGAATGGTACCTCGCGGCAGTGAAGCAGTGGACTGGGCAGCGTTACTAGACGAACAAGGTACTCCCTATTTATTATTTTTTTTAAAGGAACACGATCTTCCTGCACACTGCTGTATGTCTGTCAGCAATGGGGAACTCTCACATTCCCCGAGCGCGGAGCAGTACCTCTGCGCTGACGTCCACATATTGAGTTTACGGATTGCAAATAACTGTGCGATCCACTTACTACAAACCATCCGATAATTTACCACAGGGTGAGAGAGAGAAATGGGGGGGGGGGGAGAGAACTGAAATTGAAACAGATATTGACTTTGCTAAATGCAGCTTTTATAATCGCGAGCAGAGCCCAGAGTGATCGATGCACATCTTCTGAGTATCACCCCAGCGTGCAGTGGGGCTGACCGTGATCTGATAGCACCGTCTGTGCGTACGGTCCCTGTCTCTAGACCGGCGTTGCGCACGAACACACTTTACCGTCATCATCGTACATTTAACTGCATAAAAACTGCAGCCATCTTGAGCACGTGGCAAGTCAATTTACAAATAACATAGTTGTCATGACGATGAAAAAAAAAGGAAGAATCAGAAGAAAAACAGAAAGTGATGATGACAATGATTATTGTTATCAAAAAAGACTAATTTGAGCTAAGGCATTGCACATGCAAGAGGAAAGGTAGCTAAATTTCACATAATTCATTAGAACAGTATAATATCAAGAGTACAACACATATAATTGTTATGACTGTTCCACACTGCAGAAATTAGATATATGAGGAATTACTTCATATGAAGTTTTCAATGCTGTCTGATTGACTTTGGCCAATGGCTAATGTTTGTAGCCCTTGCTTGCAGACAACGTTAGCTGCTTCGCATATAAAGTTGTCAGCGCTGTTTGATTAATTGGCCAATGGTTTTCTCTGTGAACCTTTAAATCCTTTTTGTATCCAAAAATGGAATTAATTGTGATGATTTCACTGGTGAGCACGGAGTTGTTTCGCTCCGACTTCTATTGCCCTGGTCAAAAAAAGAGAGCTTCTGTCACACTAGACTGAGATGAGCAGTACGCACCCTTCAGCGAAACACTAATAAAGTTAGCCCTCCCCCCCCGAGCAAGCTTTCACCGAGTAATTACAGGCCAATCAGGGCAGCCGAGGTTCACCAGCAGTGACAGTCCAGGGGACTCCTCTCCACTAGTTCTCCAAGCCAGAGAACGGACTAAATAAATGCTGTTTAGACGTGGGGATCTATCAAGGTTGTTCCCAAGTCTAATTCGGCTGAATGTACGCTTCTGTTATGACTGGTGTGGACTACACTGTCGCTGTGCAGTTGCAGTCAGTTGCTGATCTTTAGATGCACATATGCTGCTGCAGTTTATTTGCATTTGCCATATGTTGTCATAATTTCCCCCTTGCCAAGTTAGATAATTCTACAGTTCCTGTGATCTGCGCACCCGCAATTTATGCAAGAACTGTTTGGTCTCTTTGGAACTCACTTATCAAAGCGCTGATTGCCAGATGTCCTTTACGACTGACAGATGCTGGCAATTGGCTTCAACTCAATATGACTCACCTGTGCACATTACAATCTACTTTCAAGTTTAGTCACTTTCAAAGTTAAAGTCCACCACATGCGGAGGCTATTTTGTCCGACCCTTGTACTATACTGGCATTGTCTTCCAGGTTAAGTAACGCCGCAGCGTCTGCTAAATTTGAGCTTAGCGCCCTCTGGCGGAGCAAGACGTCGCAGCCAGTCCGCGCGTGATCACGTGAGCGCGAGAGCGAAAGAGGCAGAAGCGGCGATGTAGCAGCAGCAGCGGGTCTCAGCGCCGCACTGACAGCCTGGAATTACAGTATCGTTTCTTGCTGAGGGAACGCGGCCATGGCGGGGCTCTATTGAGGGAAAACGAGATCGCACACCACGCTCCTCGTCTCGCCGTTTCTCTTTCCGCTGCTCTTGTCGCACACCTATGCATTGCTGCGTTGCGGATAACGGACTGTGTTGAAAGAACGGGGCTGAAAAAGAAGGAGGAAAAAAAAAAAGCTTAGCTTTGTAAATTTTGAAACAGAATGGCGGACCGTGATACATTAGCCCTTCCTCTGGAGGTGAGAGCGAGATTAGCCGAGCTGGAACTGGAGTTATCGGAAGGTAAGCAACACAAATTATTTTCGCAAAACGCTGCCGCTTTCAGTAGATGTTGTTTTTTCCATCGCGCAGATGATGTGCAGCAAATGAACGCTTGAATGCCCGATTTCTCATCACCAAATGAGAAGCTATAATCTTTGCCAGACCTGCAGCAAATCCGTGATGTGTCGGGCTGAGATGCGTAATTGTTTTCGCGACATTTTATCGGTTTTCAATTGTTTGTTTCGCCCCGTTTATTGCAACTGGCACTTAAGATGACAGCATTTTCGTTGACCTTGAAATTAGTGTTTGGAGACGTTCGGTTCTTTATTCATTGGAATTCATAGACCAACGGCTGCTTGAGCGGGCTGACTGGTGGGATAACTTGTGCGTGCTAACGTTGTGGAATGTGCACCTATGCATTAAACTGTCACAGACGGTTTAGTAATGTGATTACATCGGTGTTTATAACGGCTCCCCTACCTGTGCGTACTTTGTCACGCTGGAAATGCAAGTGAATCGTGTCGACCTGACAGAAATCCCTGTTAGTATTCCGAAACCAAGTTGACCGCGTATAAATACGGGGAACTGTGTTTGGGGTAGAAAAAAATCTGCAGTCTTGGTTTTCCCCCTTTTTTGCTTCGTGTATATGGTGTACGATAAAACAGGGCCACGACATGGACTCTTCAGTTTGCTCACGATGTTTAACGTACACGGATGGATTGTTCTTATAAAGTTAATTCACCCTGTGTTTTGTTTTAACCATAAATGTGTCAGTTGTATTTTTTTTTCATACCCGGGGCGTGTGAAATTGCACGCTGTTTATTTGTTGAACTCTGCCATTTTAGGGTAAGAAAAAGTACCCCTTCATTGTTATCGTACGCGTTCTGGTGCGTTGTGCTGTTCCGTTGCAGTGGATTGTTCGTGTATTTCGATATCCAACGTTTTCCCATTTTCTCCGCCTAATGAGGTTTCTGTGGTTAAAACAAAACATGCCTTACCAGCTGAACTGCTCCAAAAAACGGAAAGTGTGCGTGGTGATTTGACAGCCACCATCAGTCGTATGTATTCCTGCACATACCAAAACCTGTTCGGTGCCCCCGAGTGGAGCGTTCTTTCCGTTGGCACTTTTACGGGTCCGGTTTGGGTTGATGTCGTGTCTGCTTGTGTATTCTCTTTGTGTTTGCGTAAGAGTCGAGCGCCCGTGGCAATTGCATTAAGTCGACGTCCTTGGTAGAATTGAACCTGGCGATACGTCTGAAATATATGACCATGACCGCCTGTTTCTTTCGGAGCGTTTGTTTATTTATTTTTATTTTTAAGAAAAATGTTGACATTGCATGTGCATCGAAGGAAACAGACGTTTACGGATTTACAAATGTCTCGTCTTGTGGAATTCATTTATTTGTTTCAAAGATTATCCCGGCCCAACTAGGCCTCTGCAGCTTGATTTCTGTTTTAAACGTTGCATTTGAACATTTGGACAACTGACCCTTCTCATAATGGATAGGCCTACATTACTGTCTTTCAAACCGTTGAATATGCTTCCTTGGCAGATTTACTCAAACTACGTAACTGGTTGTAATAAAAAAAAAACTGCAGTCGTTTTGCGAAATGAAAGCGATTTATGAATCCCTGTGTTTACATTTTTTCCGTTTTCACACGATGAAACGCGTTTGAGATGGGCAAGTACCGCGGATTAACTTCACATCGTTCAAATAAACACCCACGGGAAAAGCACTGCCGCTCGGAAACGGTTGGGTTTGTGGCGATGTGGAGGAAACGGCGGCCAGCTGCGAAAGACGTGAGCAGATCTTTCAGAAATCACAGATCAGCTGGTCATCGGGGTTGTTCTTAATTGAGTGCCGCCAGCAGTGAGTAGATCACTGCGGCCTGCAGCGGCGCTGATTGGGTTAACTGCATTCCAACAGGTGTCTGAGCCCAGTAAGACCGTTAGCTCCACCCGTATTGGCAGCCATTGTTGAAGGTGAACTTTCGTTATTATAACTCCTTGAAGGCCCACCGCCAATACGTGCCTTCAGGCAGTTCGAGGTTCTCTCAGTGTATTTAAGGTTCGCGAAGTTATTACTAAGCCGCTGCGTAGGTTTCTTCTCAAAGCACCTTCCGAGTTGCGTAACCGTAGTTCTACACTGTCAGGTAGCAGATTTGTGTATGATATACAAGTATGTGTAGACCTGGTGGTGATTTCTTTTATATTTTGACTGATAAAAATATTTGCTTTATGCATTTTTATTGATGTTAGATGTTCATTAATAGATGTTCATCTATTTTCAGACTTGACATCTGTTGGCCAGGGGCTGTCTAAAAATAATAAAAAGAGAACAGCAGGCTCTGTGCAGATGCTGGGGTGTATCCCTAATTCAGCTGCGGTGCATCTGTCTGGGTCCACTCAACACGTGTCCCTGTCTTTGACTTGAAAATGTGAATCAAGCGTTGCTTCTTTCACCAAAAAAAAAAAAAAAAAACACAAATTTGGAGACTAATTTTTTTTGGCGATTGCTGAAGTCACCAGCTGTGTTTTTGTTTGGAAAATAAAACAAAAATTTTTTTTTTGTTTTTTTAGTCAAATTTTAGGATCAGAGGTGATGGAATCCTGGCCATTTTTTGTCATTATTCTGAGGGAGTTGCTGGCTTGGCAGGGATTCATTCAGGCAGTCAATGAAGGACACTACTGTTTTCTTTGACCGCTTAGACAGAACCAAACCCAAGAAGCAGAAGATGAGGCAAACGTCTTGCCAGACGGAAGAGTTCATATTGCGCGGCCACTCGATGTGTAAAGAAACTGGCAGCCAGTCAATAATTTTAAAACTATGGCAGCTCGGCGTTATTTTAAGAGTAAATATCTAATCATACAAGAAGGTATCGCTTTTGAAGCTCGGGGGGGGGGGGGTTTTCTCTCAGTCGAATTCCAGAATGTTGGAGCTTTGACTTGAAAGTGTTTAAAAGTGTATTTGTAATATACTTAGTCCTCACAATATGCTTTATCGCTCAGTCCCTTCTGGTAGCTGCTGTTAGCTCTCCTAATACACTGCAGTACCTGCCACCAATGGGTGTACCTGCTTAATTACCATCAGTTCTGAACATGCTTCATTATCAGAAGACACCGAAAAGGGCTTCTCTGGAACGTCAGCCAGTTTGAGATCTTTTCCTGCGAGGTGACAGTTTTGGGATATTTATTCTTTCACCGGTGGCAGTTTTATTCTGTCTGACTGTTGAGCGCTCAGTAAAATTGAGAGCCATTGACATTTCGGGAGGAAATCGAATCCTTAGCAGCGTAAAAAAAATTCAGAGTATTGACTCTTGTGAAGGCCCTGGGAGTCTTGTTTGTTTATGAAGTGCGGCCATGTGTCTAATTCAGACACCTCTCTGCCGTTCAAATCCGTGTTTTTTTCAGTGCTCCTGTTTTTATCTAGAATAGCCCGAAACAGTCGGACCAAAATGGTCTGAGATTTAAAAGCTTTGTCTGACATCATCCCAAGTTCCTTTTAACCCTCTACATTTACCAGGAGAATCCTATGGTGACTCAGAAGGGCCAAGTTGAAATAATAATCTTTATCTGAAGATCGCCAGATAATAATGTCAGGATTTCATCATCATTACAAAAGAAGCTATCTTGATATCAGGCAACTGAAGCACCGGTATTAGCTTGCATTAGCTTGCATTAGCTTGTGTTAGCTAGTGTTAGCTGGTGTTAGCTTGCGTTAGTAAAAAACCATCACGCATAATTTGAGGAAGGTGTGAGGTCAGCTGGGAAAAGCACTCAGGGGAAAGAGCTCCGAATCTGGGACAGGGATCCAAGGGTTTGGAATTCCTGACGCTCCCAAGAATTCCGGACTCACTCGAGGACATCTGGGCCTCATTTAGCTCATCCCGGAAGCCCGAGGGCTCCCATGGAAACCAAAGACTTAAAATTAAAAAAAAAAACGTGCAACTTCCCCACGATGGGGTTACTTTGGCTTTTTACACTGTCCTGTGTGGGGTGTGACTTGCGGTGGCTGGATCAAGGATTTACTGCCGCCGTGTCAATAAAAGGACTTTGTTCTGCTCTGCTAGTTTCCATAGTGAGTCATGTATAACTCCAGGCCTTCTGTATTAGAAATGCTAAGCGAAGTCTGTCGTTGACATTTGCACAGAGTGCAGTGTTTCACGTTTGCAGTGGGAATGGGTTTCGTAGCACCACTAAGAGCGGTTTAATGGACGGCTTTGCACTGGATGGCACCTGCAGTTAAACTTTTATTAAAGTAACAAATTTAGGTCACATGGACCGGGGATGTGCACATCTGTTACACACACTTCCTGCATTTCATTTTTCACCAGACATTCTGCATTCACTTTCTTAACCCTGTGAAGAATAGGACTCTGGAGTTCTAGACCACGGAGTTCTAAGTCAGCGTTCTAGAACTCCGCTGCTTTCAGTTACAAGCAGTGATCGTTACATCGGCATTAGAACGTTGAGTTAAGAACATTATGATCACATATTTGTGACCTCACACCTTAAAGGGTTAACAGCTGTACACGCCAACACTGGCTCACTCCTGTGTAAGGTTACCGCACTTGTGTACGCACGTAAGTTCATACACAAATAAATGAACGTCAAATGAAAGTTCAAATACACGATATGGGCGTATGAAATAATAATGAGCAGAAGTTGGTGTGGGATATCAAAAATGGCTCGGCCCTCATCGTCCAGCCCAGTCGGAGATCGTCATTGGCCTTGAAGGCAGCTATAAGGTCACATGACCAGTCACATAAGGTCACATGACCAACCACATAAAGTCACATGACCAACCAGATATAAAAACGATTGCAAAACTCCCTGTGTTTGTTTCTATAACATCATACATAGGAGAAATAATCTGATGGTGTAGACATCGTTACTGTGAATTAAACGACTTCACCAACCATATACCACAAGTTTCACATTTTATTATGAATATGGTGTGCAGTAAGTTAGGGTAAACATGGGGGAAATGTTTAAAAACTGAGGGGCTGTGGCTTTTATGTGCTGCTGATGTAATTAGTGTAGAATCCACCGGCGGATGACCTTTTGAAGTTGTAAACGGCTGGCATTTGAATCTAAACACTTTAATGTGTTGCTCCCTAACGATCGTTAGGAGTGTTTATACTTACAAATGTCTCTGCCTCGGCCGAACCTGATTGGCTCCTGAGCCTTTTCCTCAATATGTGTGCACACACAAGCGTGCGCATACACACGCATACACACACACACACACACACTCACATGCCACACACACGCATACACACACACACACACACACACACACACATACATGCACACACACTCACACACACACACTCACTCACATGCCACACACACACGCATAATACACACACACACACGCGCATACACACACACACACACACACACAGACTGGAGTCTAAACAGGATGTGAAGGAGCACCTGTGTAATCCTGCTGCTTCTCTTCCTAATGGACTGTGTTTGTTTTTGGTTGTAAATTCACAATTTATAATAATCAGCTTTATTTATACTTTGCTTGCCGTTCATTCAAAACACTCATCACGTTGCATTGGGCAAGTTGGTTTCATCCGGAATGATTTGAACAGGTGACCTTTTTCATCTTGTAGTCCATTTATACAGGTGGATATGTTTTACTGAAACAGTGCCCGTGAAGCAGGTGAATCTGGGATTTGAACCCACAACCTTTTGGTTACAAACCAATTTCCCCTGTCCTGGTGTCTCTTCAGATAAAACATCACAAGTTAAGACATTAAAGCTCATAAAATATAATGGAAAAATAGAAGAAATACAAGTTAAATAGTTTATACAATAAATAAATCAGGAATAAAATTAAAGTACCTGGAGTGGAAGATTCAGTAGACTCAGGTTGATGGGAGTGATGATGTCATCTCTTTAATGATGATGAAGAACACAGTGTCTGGACTTCATCTTCAGTGTGTTCTTAGCCCGGTCTGTATCTCTGTTGCTCATGTACTTCAGGTGGACGTGTCCATGTTCTCCTGCATCTTCTACGGTGTCCTGGTTTGTAAGCTGTTTTGTAAGGTAATATAAAGGCACACAGATAACCCTTTCTCTAAACCCCATCCATCCCCCCCTTCAAGACAAGACCAGCGCCTGCTTCACTTGAGAAACGCTATGGGGTGTTGTTTTTGTCCTGCCTGATTCCCCGGCCTGTTTTGGAGTCTGAAAACATGAAAACCCAGAGATGGAGCAGTGGCCCTGGGCGCTGGTGGATGCTTTAGTTCTCTCTCTGTCTGTGTCTGTCCTTGTCTTTCTTTTGTGTTCAATGTGTAAAATGGGAAGGGTTTTGAAGCGGAGGTCTGCTGGTCTCTGTTATCCTCACTACTCCCCTCTCTTCTACAAATGTTTCTCTAAAAAAAAAAAAAAAATTTTTTTTTTTCCGGTTGACTGACTGTTGCAGATGATTGATTTCTTGATTGTCGGTGCCGATGAGGTCCACAGAGAGATTAGCGGCCTAAGTCTGTGCCATTAGGGATTAGCGCACACAATGGCCCCCGCATTGATTCTGCACTGAGGCCACTCACGTGTTCCGGGGCCCAGTTACTTTTAATGTAAATCATCGGAAAACGAGAGAGAGAGAGAGAGAGAGAGAGGCAATCGCCCAGAGTGTCCCCTCCACCACTTCCGCTGGTAATAAAACATTTCTGTACGCGTCGGGCCAGTCCCAAACAGTAAAACAAAGAAATGAATTACCGGGTGAAATATTCGGCGTGCTGATGAAGAGGCGGACCAGGTGTTGGTAAGGGAAGAGCGTTTCATAACACAGGCTGGCCGTGGGAACTCGAGCGCGCGCTTCAGAACGTTCAGACGGAAGGTGTGGCCGTCTTTTTGACGAGGCTCATCCAGGTGCATTTACATGAAAGCGCCTCGAGGTGCTGGGATGGTGGCCCCTTTCCTGATTGGTTCAGAGACACACTGTTGCCACCAATCAGCTCCGATAGAGTTAATTTAACTCTTTGTGATGAACTCCCTTCGCTCTGTGAGAGGTGAATTGAGGCTGAGCAGAGTGCTGTGTGTGTGATGCTGTGTGTGTGACAGGGAGCAGCTCTGAGCAGAGTGCTGTGTGTGTGATGCTGTGTGTGTGACAGGGAGCAGCTCAGCAGAGTGCTGTGTGTGTGATGCTGTGTGTGTGCCAGGGAGTGACTCTGAGCAGAGTGCTGTGTGTGTGATGCTCTGTGTGTGACGCCGTGTGTGTGACAGGGAGCAGCTCTCTTGGGCTCTGAGGAATCGCACGGTGGGCAGAATCCGGGTGAGAAAATCGGGGTCACCCACCCTGAGCTCACGGCAGCTCTGCCTGTTAATGAGGCTCGCCCGGCCTCGTTCACCTACGACCCCCCCCCCCCCGTGACGGGACACTTTTCTCAGACCCCGTCCTCTCTGAATTCCAGCGCTTCCCAGAGTCTTTAGGGAGGACAGGGATCTTGGAGTGAGACGTGGCCTGCCGTCCTCACACACGTCTGTATTACACACCACAAACACGCACACGTCAGTATGACACACCGCACACACACGTCAGTATGACACACCACACACACGCACACGTGTCTGTAAGACACACCTCACACACACGTCAGTAAGACACACCTCACACACACGTGTCTGTATGACGCACCTCACACACACGTGTCTGTATGACGCAGCTCGTTGCTGAAGCCCTCTGTCTCCAGCCCTCTGTCTCCAGCCCTGTGCTTGGCGGAGTCAGGCTCCTGAGGTGAAGGCGGCCTGTTTATTAGCCGCTGTCTCGGAGCCCCCCGGGGCGGCGGGGTGCCCCCGCTGACAGAGAGGAAGTGAATATTTATGCGGTCGCAGCCGAATGTTCGCGGCGAGAGGCACTGATGACTAACATGTGCTCGCCCCCGCCGAGGCGTTTCTGCCTGCCCCCCCCCCCCCCCCCCCGCTGCATCTCTGCCTGCCCCCCCCTGCTCCATCTCTGCCTGACCCCCCCTGCTACCCATCCCCGCCCTCCTGCCCCCACCCTGCTGCATCTCTGCCTGACCCCCCCCCCCTCGCTGCAACTCTGCCTGACCCCCCCCCCCGCTCCATCTCTGCCTGACCCCCCCTGCTACCCATCCCCGCCCTCCTGCCCCCACCCTGCTGCATCTCTGCCTGACCCCCCCCTCGCTGCAACTCTGCCTGACCCCCCCCCCCCCCCGCTGCATCTCTGCCTGACCCCCCCCCCCCCCCCCGCTGCATCTCTGCCTGACCTCCCCCTGCTGCGTCTCTGCCTGACCCCCCCCTGCTACCCATCCCCGCCCTCCTACCCCCCCCGCTCCATCTCTGCCTGACCCCCCCCGCTCCATCTCTGCCTGACCTCCCCTGCTCCATCTCTGCCTGACCCCCCCTGCTCCCCATCCCGCACCCCCCCTCACCTTCCAATCCCCCCCTGCTCCCTCCACCCCACCCCTTTTCCAGAAAATGATGGTTCACTTCAGTGTGTCACTGGTTGCTCCACACACTTTTGGTTTCGTGACTTAACACTGCCTCTTAACACTGTGCCGTCTGTGTGCACTGCTCCTGGATTTTTCAGATAGCTGGCCTTCACTTTGTATGTACTGTGTTACTCCTTCAAAGCCACTGTTTACTTGTGCACCCACTCTTTTTTACTCTAGAGCCGGGGAGTGTATTTAGCACTTTTGCTCGCTAATTTGCGCTTTAACGAGCACCGAAAATCTGACCTGAGATGGAATGTTGTGCTTTTATATCAGAAGGGGCAGCAGTAAGATTGGCAGCGTTTGGTTTTTTTTTTTTTTTTGTCCCCACGGAGCAGGTGTTTGATATGCCAGGCGAGGGTTGCTGATAAAAGCCTAGTGATGGTCGTTAACAGCAGGGCATCGGGCTGTTGGGCTGTCATACGCACACAAGAGTGAAGATAAGAGTAGAATTCGTTCAAAATTGGAATTCCGAATGGAATGAGGCTGAGTTCCGAATTCTAAAGTTGAGTAATGCAGTGAATTCTGCGTCACGGTCGAGCTGTGAAAATCAGAATTCCTTTATTTTTAACGGCAGGGAAATTTGTACAGTAGGTTATTTGGTTGTTGTTTATTCTTTACTGTTCATGATCTGTCAGTGGCCCTGGCTGGTGTTGCTTAGCTCACAGTGAGAATGGCCCAGATCAGAGTATCTGAGTCATATGGACACACACTGCCTGGCGTTTCAGAGTTGTGTTGCCTGTCGAGCCTCTTGTGTTGGGCAGTGTGGCTGTGTTTTTGCGTTTGTGTCCGGTTTTGTGATTGTGTTTTCCGCTGGCCCTCCCCTACCCTGCTGTGCTGGTTTTGCTTGTCGCTCTGCGGTTAGCCAGTCACATACAGCCGGTGATTACACAGGGAGCTCGCCTCACCTGGGGGGTGTTGGCTCTCAGTTGGTAGCTGATTTTAATCTGAAAAAGAAGCAGGAGCAAGAGCAGCAGCAAGGGCAGCAGCAGGAGCAGCAGCAGGAGCAGCAGCAAGAGCAGCAGCAAGAGCAGCAGCAGTTACTGTGCTCCAGCGGCCCTCGCGACCCTGCCCAGGATAAGCGGGTATAGATAATGGATGGACCCTGCCCAGGATAAGCAGGTATAGATAATGGATGGACCCTGCCCAGGATAAGCGGGTATAGATAATGGATGGACCCTGCCCAGGATAAGCAGGTATAGATAATGGATGGACCCTGCCCAGGATAAGGGGGTATAGGTAATGGATGGACCCTGCCCAGGATAAGCGGGTATAGATAATGGATGAACCCTGCCCAGGATAAGCAGGTATAGATAATAGATGGACCCTGTCCAGGATAAGCGGGTATAGATAATGGATGGACCCTGCCCAGGATAAGCAGGTATAGATATTGGATGGACCCTGCCCAGGATAAGCAGGTATGGATAATGGATGGTCCCTGCCCAAGGTTAAGCAGGTATGGATAATGGATGGATGGATGTATTTTCGCTTACTTTAGCCTGAGTTGGCCAGAAAGTGTTTGTTAGTTATCTGGCGCCCCCCCCAATTACGCAGGAGACAACACTCTGTGAGTGGCTGTGAGTGAAGTCATTTCTGTGGTCTCTGTTACAGAAGATCTTGGAGAAAGATCCGTACTGCGTCTGCTCAAAAAACGCTTGGTGGGCAACATGGGCTGTGACTGTTTCTGGTTTTCGTGCCGTACTTCTGGCCTTAATTACTTACTTAATCAGCCCCAACATTTAGGCCATCTGACATTTCAGCTACATTTCTTCATGAACGTATGAATGAATGACAGTCGGAGGCTGCACTTATGGCCCTATGTGAAAGGTTTTCCTGTGATGTAATCTAGGAGTGAACCAGTGTTGGTGAGCCAGTTAGCTCATTTGGGCAGAGTAATTGGTGCAAACAAACACCTACACATACACCTACACCCCCCCCCCCCCTAGAGAAAGGGTCTGTGGCTGGTCCTGTCACTCCAGAGGATGTTTTGTTTTTCACTGTAACTTGGTGCTTAACTGACCAATTACAGCAGCTCATTATATGAATTCACTTGCCCCAGATTTCTCGGGGTCTGAACTGGTTGCTGATTTCAAGTTGCTAATACCAGCAGACCCTGCAGCTCTCTGGCGTCAGGGTTTGACCACACGTGACACACGGCATTGTGGGTGAATTGCAGTTGTGTGTTCAATTGTCACAAAATCAGGTTAGCACCCCGCTGGACCACAAAACTACACTACAACTGGAACGGCTGTAGATTACCTCATAGACTAGGAGTATAGCTGTTCCAGTTTTATTGTGACTCTGTGGTCTTGTGGTTTAAAACCGCCGCCGCGTTCAAGTGCGAGTGCGAACCCCACTGCATATTTCGGGGGACTACAGACTACAGCCAAGCTCACGCAGGGTGGAGTCGCAGGAGGACCTTTCCTATGCGGCTTTAGCATTTGATCCATGGACATTCGATCGATCAGGCGGGTCACAACTGAGCAAAAAAAGAAATGCGGACCCCTAACTGACTGAACCCTCCCGTACCCTTTGCGATGCAATTGCCAAATTGTGAGTCACCCCTGTGGAGCTACCGGCCGCTGTCCAGAGACCGTGGGGCTCATCCGTGCACCGCAGTGTGCTGCCTTACCCGAATGAGCCCCCCAGCAGCTCCCTGCGGTATTTTTTTTATTTTATAAGAAGATACACTTTGGCGTATTTCTGCCTATCTCTGGGAAGGGGGTGCGTTTGAGAAGTGACGGCTTTTGCGTGGGTGTGTGGGGGGAGGGGAAAGGGGGGGGGGACAGCAGTAACTGAAGAGTGGCAGTTGCTGAGACTAAATTTAGAAGAAACAAAAATGATTGAAAAGTGTTTGTCATTCAGAAGCTCTGAAGGAGTACAGTTATTTTATATCCTCTGGCTGTCTGACAGAGGCGAGGCTTTCATCGTCTTTCAGTCTTTGTGTAATTATGTTTCTTTAGGGTTGTGTCTTTACCTCGCTTTAACTTTATACGGGCGAACACTGAACATAAACATACACAAACCCTCGCTGTTATAATGCTCAGCCTGAGGGCCACAGCACAAGGGACTGTGCGTTTTTTTTTCTTCCCAAAGTCAGATTAAAGCAGAGTTTAATGTCCGTTATTAAATACAGTACCTGTAACTGCATCAGGCGGTCTCGGGGACAGCTACCTGCTGTCTGACGAGCAAAGAAAATGGCCGCCGGTGTGTGCTATAGTAACCCAATTAGCGCTGAGCGGTTAGCGCTGAGCGGGCTATGAAGAAGAGTAATGCTCCACGCCGGCTTTATTGATGCTCGAGATCGAGCGGCTCGTTCCGTTAGCGATCTGTTTAGCTACAGCGGGGGACAGCTGAGGCTACGTCTCCTGTTTTTAATAAATAAATAAATAAATAAATAAATAAACGCCACATTTTTAGTGTCGAATTTTTATTGCTGGAACGAAAGAATGCTTTTTAGCAGTCTGGGAAGTGGAAATGGTGGGGGGGGAACTTTGATGAAAAAGACTTCACCGGAAAGGCATTTTGTTTTTCGTGGTTTACTTTACTGTAGCCTGTTGGCAGTGAGCTTAGCTTTTTAATAAGAAGAAGCACATCTGTTTCAGTCTTGTTAAAAAAAAATCACTCAGAATTGTAATGAGAAATGAAACATTCTAAAATATGAATGTGTGAATAAACCGTGGGATCTCTTTCCATTGAAAAGCCTTTTTCTGAAAAAGTGATTTCAACAGTATAAAATAAATAAATAAATACATTTCAACAGTTGGCTGAGCTGTGGCAGATAAACTGACACGAGTTTGATTTCTTTTGACTGTGAAACTGTGGGGACCTGAAAGACAGGATGGTTAAACGATTTCAGAAAAAAAATCAGGGATGGGTGTGATGTCACAGTCAAGTTTGACCTCTGACCCCGTTCATTATCCTGAGTAGGGCTGATAAACGCTGATGCCTTTACGTAGGATTACGTGTGCTAAACGTTTCAGCCCTTTCTGGGTCTACAGGTTTGTCATGCTGCCAAGTCCATCCTTTCAGTTCAGTCAGTGTATTTACAGTGTAATACATTGTTTGAAAGAACAGCTTTTGTATTGTTCATTTAAATCAAGCGTACAGATGTTGAATATTAGTGGTGTTTTTAAAATTTATTTTTACAAAGGACCAGCTGTTCAAGTGAATTGGTCACTTGCAGAAAAGTCTCTGTAGTGTGGATTGTGGTAAAAGTTTAAAGTGCTGCGTTCACATGAAACCAAAATAAAAAAATGAAACTCAAAAATAAAAGCGCATTGCTCATAGATGGAAGTGAGAACTGCTCTAAGTGTTGCTGTGTTGGGAGTGAAGTTAACCTAGAAGGCTTCCAAAAAACATCTCCACAGCGCTACTTTGTTAGTGTGAGAACCCCTTGTAGCCTGACGGCAAACCCTTAATTAGGTAAAGAATGTTCTAATTAATTAAGAAGGTATTGCTTTAACTTTACATTACAGGCATTTAGCAGGCACTCTTATCCAGAGCGACTTAACACAGCTTTCTCATTTTTACATAACATCCATTTAAACAGCTGGATGTGTCTACTGAAGCAATTCCTTGCTTGTTCAAGGGTGCAGTGGCAGTGGCCTAGCTGGGAATCGAACTTGCAACCACCTCTAGGTTACAAGTCCAGTGCTCTAACCGTTAAACAACACTGCCCCCTTATTCAGTTGGCTTGAGTCCTAAAGAAGCTTAGTGTGCACTTTCCAGTGGGACACGCTTAAATTTGAAGTGTCATGGTAACCAGGCGGCACTCGGTCGATGGCGGGAAAATGCAGAAATGGTGGAGGAAAGCAGCGGTATGACCTTAACCGCCAAATGAATCCGCTGATAGATCCGTTAATAGAAATTGCCATTTACCATTTGTATGAACTGCTGATTTGAGTAACAGGATGTGGAATTATTTTATTGTCAGCTGATCTTTGTCTTCCTGTTAGGCGTAGACCCTAGACCTTATGTTGTTTACGTAGTCAGAACTCGCACCCTGTGTGAGGTCACAGGGTGTTGCCGTGGCGATGTCCTGGCGAGAGTTTAAATAGGGTTCTGCCGGTGCTGTGACCTCACAGCCGAATCGAATCTCGGTCTCCCTAATTGCTTTAGCTGACCGCTGTTTGCGTTACCGTGGAGAGCGATGCGTAGCGGTAAGTGACGTGTGACGACGTTATCGCGGCGAGGTGATCGCGGTGCGCGGGAGCGGCTGATTGGCTCTTCTGTCTTCCAGTACAGTAACACGGGCTGCTGCGTGGGGTAATGCAGCCATCCCACTTACCACACAGCGCTTTACTACGTTCTCCTTCAAATGAACGCGACTGCCGTTTGTCTTTCACCCTGGGAAGAGTCGTTTTTTTTGGACTGTTTTTTTTTTCAAAATTTTAACTCCACTGCTCTCAGTTACCAGGAGTGATTGTGACATCAGAATGTTTAGTAACATTCAGCATTAGAATGTTTAGCAATGTCTCTGAACATTCTTATCACCCATTTGTGACCTCACACCTTACAGGGTTAAAAGGGGATTGGGGGGAGGGGTGGCTGGAGTTTGCAGGTACAGTCGGCCTTTGTACCGGGAATCCTGACTCTCAACCTCTCTTTCTCTTCCTGGTTTTATTTCCTTGGGCAGCCAGTGATGTGTGTCTGTTTTCTGTTCCCTGTTCTCTGCTTTCAGTTGGGATTCAGACTGTCTGTGTCCAGATGGGACCTGCACTAATCAATAATACGCAAGCCCCCTCTCGCCTTGGCTGGCCTGGTTGTATTTAATAACACAGAAGACTGTTGTATGCTCTTTGAAACTCTTGGCTATGTGTGTTTAATGCTGGCTGTACAATGCAGATTCAGTGAGAGCATGGTATCGGTACAGGAGCCAAAAGGATGAGTGTCATAATTATCTCCATGCTCAGCTGCTTATGGCTTATTACCTGATTTCTAACCTCAGGCCCCGAATGTATTTTGTTTCCTTGTTGCAGACATGTGTTGTCTTGTATCTGAAGGCCATTAAGACTTCGTGATTGGATGGTAGCCTAGATCCAATCAGTGTTTGTCCTTAAACTTTGACTCGCAGATGAATTCAAGTAGAGCAAGTGTGTGTGAGTGAGTGAGTGTGTGTGTGAGTGAGTGAGTGAGTGTATGGATGTGTGTGTGTGTTCCTGCGTGAGTGAGTCTCTCCCTCCCTCTCTCCCTCCCTGCCTTTCTATCACAGAGTGTCAATAGGAATGGCTGCCACAAACTGCTCTTCAGAGAATCAACCTGAGGAACAGGTCCTGTGTTTCCAGCCCTCAAGCGCGGAATGCAAATCAGCCCACAGTCTGGATTGGTCGCTCTGCTTATGCCATCAGCAGCAGTAGCAAACAAAACAAGAAACAAAAAACAAAACAAAAGCAAAACAACAAATCAGAAAGGCAAAGTGGATGCATCTGGCCTGCTCCTCCTGCAGTCTCTGCGAGTCTGTAAGGCTGCTAATGAGGCCTTTCCACGGAAGCGCGGTGTGTTTGGAGGTTCGGGGTGCAGTGGGGGCGTGGGGGGAGGGGGGTGGCGAGGGTACATCCTCTCCGGCTGGTTGGCTAATTGTCGCAAACAGCCTGAATCCTCTAGTGTTTTTTTTCAGGATGTCTTTTTGCCTTTTGAGATGCTAAGTCGGAACAAGTCACGTGATCCCGAGTGCTTATTTTCTAAAGTATACGTTCCAGCCCTGGCCTAACTTCTCCTTTTTTGTTTTTTTTGTCGGTTGAGAGTTGGGCGGCCGGCCGAGCTGCTGCCCTGTGTGGGTTTACAGTACGCCAGATGGCATCTTTACATATGTAAATACTGCTGTCTGCGGGAACATAAAAAGGCTTCAGTGTCGCTACAGTCACTCTGGAGCAGCAGGGCGCTGGTCCTCCCCTGTTTTTTTGGCGGTTTTTGGGGGCGGACTTGGCTCAGCTCGCGCTCTAATTCCAGTCTGGGATCGTCTCTCGCGGCGTCCGCCCGTCTCCACGCCCGTCCTTCATTTCCAACCGCGTTCCGGGTTCTTCCGAGTTGTTCCGGGTTGCTCTGGCTTGTTCCGGGGTTGTTGCTGGTTGCTCTTGCTTGTTCCGGGTTGTTGCTGGTTGTTCCGGATTGTTCCGAGATGTTCCGGGGTTGTTCCATGTTGCTCTGGGTTGTTCCGGGTTGCTCTGGCTTGTTCCGGGTTGTTCCGAGTTTCTCAGAGTTGTTTTGGATTTTTCCAAGATGTTCCGGGGTTGTTCCATGTTGCTCTGGGTTGTTCCGGGCTGTTCCGTGTTTATGACATTCGTCTCTGTTCATTCAGCTCTCCTTTCATATTCCAGTCATTTTTCAAATGAATATAACATGAATCATGTCGCCTTGAGGAAGACAAAATTCATAAACCTCTGGCTTGCCTCGATTTCTGAGGTAGAAAAAAAAAGAAAAAAACGCATCTGAGGATCAGATCTGAGCAGTTGAGAGATGAGCACTGGAATGTCAGCTTTCAGGATGAAAACCAGTTTCAGATCCTGATCTCAAAGTGGGCTTTTTGATGAGAAGGAGACACCGATGGAGCCTGCTGCGAAAGGAACAGGAATGCATTTCAGTTGTACTAATATGCAAAGCTTGGAGTCTCCACCTGTGCGGAGTTCAGTCATACAAAAAACGAGAGGATTTTGTGGGATGCAGCAGCTGAATTTGTTAAGGTGTTAATTTTACCTGAGCAGTGTTTCATCTGGAAAACAGTAAGAACAGGGCCTCGGGTTTTAGAAGTCCTCCTCCGCTCCGGTTTTCAGCCTGGAGTTTTACGACTTGTTTAATTTGGCACCTTTCTCAAAAAACGTTCAGTTGGGCCTTCGTTTTGAAACGCACGAGGCGCAGGACATGACAGCTTTATGTTCTTTATGTTTTTTTTCCCTGGGCTGCGGGCTGGGGTCCTGAGCCGTGCATAGACAGACGCATCCCCTGTCTGAAGTGTTTTGGATCCCATCGCAGGGAAACGTGACGTCAGGCACCGGGCTCTCTGGCTGACCCCGCGAACGCCGTCCCACACGTGCGTCGAAATGCGTGAGCGTTCCGAGGTTTTCCTCTGAAAAAAAAAAACTCCCCAAACCCGCCAGCCACGTAGCGCGAGGGCTATTTTTATGTCCCGCGCTCGCTCGCTTTCCCAAGGGCTTCTGGGGAAGAAACAACCGCCGTTTGTACGACAGAGTGAGACGTTAAAAAGAAGAGAGTCATCGGTGTGAAACTGGTGGATCGTGACTCCCCATTTGAGAGAAATATAATAAAAATAGGCCTGAGGTTTTGTGTTAAGTGTCATTTCTAAAGATCAGATAATGACACACCGATGGTTAATGAAGTCATGGTGGTGTCCTGCAAAAGCCTGCCAGCAAAATGTTGCAAAAATCTTACACATTTTACATGGGTTTTTGCTGAAACTCTATTTTGTGTGTGTGTGTGTGTATGGATGGGTATGTGCGTGTGTGTATGTGTGTGTGTGTGAGTGTGTGTATGTGCGTGTGTGTTTGTGAGTGTGTGCATGTATGTGTTGTCATGTACGTGTGTGTGCATGTGCGTGCATGTTTGTGCGTGCGTGTGTGTGTTTATGTGTGTGCTTGCGTGTGTGTGTGTGTGTATCTGGTACATACGGATACAGACTGTTTGTTCAGCCAAATCAACAGTTACCTTTGGGCGGTGCACAAGTATTCATAATTTATTAAAATGTATGCAATGACCATGTTTTCATCGTGGCAGTCCCGCATAATTACAATATGAAATCCCCCCCCCCACCCCCAAGAAATCTTTTTAAAGCTAAGCATTTAATTTCACTACTTCACTGCTTGTGGTATAGATAGCACCTAGAATGTCCCTTTCAGTAGATTTCAGTGTGAATAAAATCATGACAAATTAGTTAGTCTTAACTCATTTGTAGGTTAGTCTTTTTTGTTTCACTGGAGTGGCAAGGAACATCCTAACAGACTCAGTTTTCCTGAAATGAGAAATGGCTCTTCACAAAGAGGATGTCTGCGGGGATAACTGCACTGTGTTGGCCAACACAAAGGGCTGTCGTGTCATGCGTTAGCCCTGGGGGAACTCTGTACCGCTCCCACCTTGGTAAACATAGCTGTGGCACACAACTCAAACACAATTACTGCTGTTCACGGGTTGTAAAACCGAAGACCCACCTATTCAGAAAAACGTAAGTGCATCACAATGGCTCACGGACAAAGGAAACTCGATAAAAAAAACATTGTAATTGGAGCTTGCAGGTTCTTCTGCAAACAAGCCCCCCCAGAAGCATTTTGGCCTTCTTCGCTTGTGTTTTTAAGTCTGGACTGGTCCCACCTTGGCCTGCGGCGATGTCAATTTTATGACCGCACCTCTCTTTACTTCCTGTTCCTGTGTCTTAACCGTGTAAGGTGCTAGGTCACACATTTGTGTTTAGAATGCTCTTAACTGAACATTCTAACGCTGATGTCACAATCACTGCTGGTAAAACTGAAAGCAGTGGAGTTCTAGAACACTGACATACAAATTTTGAAGGAAAAAAAAAACATTCCAACAAAACCTGCTTTTCAAAGGGTTAATAGAACACAGTGAAAGCAATGCACTTTCAGATGAGGGTGGCAGTTTTGTTTTGAAAGAGTGGACCATTTTAAATAATTGAATTTAGGTTGCGAGTGATACTGTCCCTTGAAGGTCAAAGCCTTGCAACTTTTGATAGTTCTGCGCAAAATATAATGACTTCCTGTTTAATATTACACATTTTATTTCTAACAAAATGTTTCAAACAATGAGTCTGTAGGACTGCTGAGTCCTGTGCTGATTTACTTGTGAGTTTGTCTGGCAAAATGATGGATTAAAAATAAATAATAAATACAGGCTCAGGGGATGATCATAAGGGTAATTTTTTGAGCGTGGTGTTTTCGCTTCATTTACAGCTTTGGCGACTCATGAAAAGCAGGAATTCTCTGGTGCATGTGTGCTGCCTCAGCACATTGGCCTTAATCCCAGCTTGTCGTTTTGACCGTGATGTTGTTATTGTGCATCGGTATTATTTGGCATTCTTACTCTGCTCTGTTGCCACTATCTAATAACTACACTAGAAAGCCATGCCATGTTCACATTATACCATAGAACTTTGTGCCTTCCTCTTTGTCATTTAATAACAGTGTGAATCTGAATGGTTGAGACATCACTCATGTCACAGCTAATTGGCCGATTTGTGAACAGTTCTGTCCTGTGCATCGCTAGCTCGTTAGCAGACACGGTCTGGCATGATAAATGTGTGAAATGTATTTAAGCGGATTCTGTCAGTAGATTTTGTCAGTGGATTCTGTCAGTGGGTTCTGTCAGTATATTCTGTTACTGGGGTCTGTCAGTGGGTTCTGTAAGTGGATTTTGTCAGTAGATGCTGTCAGTGAGTTCTGTCAGTAGATTATGTCAGTAGGTTCTGTCGGTGGTCTGCCTGTAGAATGTTAACTGTGTTCTATTTTTCTCATTTTCACTCGGCATTCTCACATTCGACAGGTGACGTCACCTGTCCACCTGTGCTTAGTCACCGCCCCCCCCCCCCCCCCCCAGTGACTCATACAGAGAGGTCGTTCTCGTTCGTGTGTCAAGGTTGCGGTCTAACGGAGGTGAATTATGGGCTGATGACACCGGTGCCAACAAAAGAAACATTTAATGGGCTTCCAGAACCTGCGTCAGACCTGTCACACCTACACGTGGGCTTCCAGAACCTCCGTCAGGTCCATCACGCCTACACGTGGGCATCCAGAACCTCCGTCAGGTCCATCACACCTACACGCTTTCCCTCAGAACTGCTCAGCCATGAGCCCGGCTGCTCAGCAGTCACAGACAGGAATGTCATGTTTCTGTTGCATTGATATTCCATTCATGGGCTTTTTAAAAAAATCTCTTAATCTGTCATGTAACAAGGTGAAATTTCATTCAAACGCAGACAGGCATTCAGCTAAGTGTGGACTCAGGCATAATTAGTCTAATTAATAGCTAGAGCATGACCAGAATGCCCGCTAATATCGCTGAGAAGAAGCTATTCTTACAGCAGTTTCAGCAAAGTAGAAGACCAGCTGTCTCACTCAAATAGTTTTCTTTTTTCTTTTTTTTGCATTAAATCAAGTTCTTGTGGTTAAGAACAATTACTGGAAACATCAAGCGCATTTTGTTTAGTTTACAACAGTGTGTGGTTTTCTCTCTCCAGTCAATTTACTGTTTTAACGAAAACATATTGTTTTTCGTTGAAGCACATGTGGTTAAACAAGTGTGGAGCTTCAGAAACAAACATGATGAAATAAATAAATAACAATGAAGGTAACATATTTAGCTCAGAATTATATAATTGTATTCCATGATCTATTCTGGATGCTTCAGGAAGTCAGACTGCATGTATTTATCACAGTTTTAATTATTGAATTAATGCAAGATTAAACCCATAATTAATAATAATTAAATCCAATTACATGCCATTTATCTGTTGTTATGTGGATTTTTGTTGCCGTTGCCTCTTTTTTTGCTTTGTGTTTTCATTTTCATTTTCTGTCTGTAATAACGTGTATTTTTACTTGTTGGATACAGTCTAGGCAAGTGGTGAGCCCTGATTGGACTGGAGGGCCAGTGTTTCTCAGCCAATAGGAGGACAGCATTTTTCAGCCAATAGGGAGGACTTTGTGTGTACAGATGAAGAAATGCCTGGAGATTTAGGAAGGTGTACGCAGAGCCGCTGCTCCTGCTGCACTGTGTCCCCATCAGTGTGCGCTGAACGAAAGCAAAAGTGACGTGTTTATATTTACTGCAGGATGGAGGCATACAAGCTTATTTGGTCAGGAATACCTGGTAATCAAGGCCTGTGATAGGATTGTGCGGGCTGGACTGCTGATTGGTTTATTGTTTTTCAGATCCTAAATACCTCAACCTGAGGCACACACGCACACACACACACACACACGCACACATACATACACACACATAACCGTAAACATGCACACAGACACACACCACTCACACATGCACACACACACACACACACACACACACACCCAAGAGCTTTTTGCACTTGTACCCCTATAACAGGAGATGATGCTCAGCTATAAAGCAAAGTCCTACTGGCCCCCAAAGACACTTAGAAATGAGTATGAGACAGGAAGCCTTGCATCAGTTAATGAGCCCTACACACTCCTGTTCACAGGTGACAGTTAGATGCGACTGTATAACCTCTCCCAGTTTATCTGCCCCCTCTCGCTGGTCTCAGTCGGCCCCTGGGTGTGTGATAGCTGCTGCGCTATGGCCCCTGGGTGTGTGATAGCTGCTGCGCTGTGGCCCCTGGGTGTGTGATAGCTGCTGCGCTGTGGCCCCTGGGTGTGTGATAGCTGCTGCGCTGTGGCCCTGGGTGAGTGATAGCTGCTGCGCTGTGGCCCCTGGGTGAGTGATAGCTGCTGCGCTGTGGCCCTTCCTGTGGCTGTCCTGTGAGGCCGCGCTGCGCCCGAGCGCTGAGGTCGCGGGGTAACTGGGTCCCGGCGCTGAGGTCGTGGGGTAACTGGGTCTCAGAGGGGCCTGTAGCTGCAGCCCTCAGGTTTACGACTGATTGTACTGATAAATGTGGAGCGGGGAAATTTAAATGCGGGCGATCCAGGCCCCCCGTTACTTCTATGTTTTCAGATATTCAGGCCAGGAGACAGTTTCCTCCTACAGCAGATTTTAGAACCTTCCTGAGGTTCCTCATATTGTTTCCTTGAGGGTTTTTAAATTTGTAAAAGGGTTTAATTAAGGGAACTGCAAAGGATTTCTCCAGGTGTTGTCGGTAGAACAAGTTTTCCTTTGCAGAAATCAGTTGAAGGTGAATTCTGCGGTGATATCGGTGATAAAGGTGATATCAGGAGGTGTCAGGAGTTGTGAACGCGTGTGACAGATCGCTAGGTCATGTAGTAGAGATAAGGCTCCAGGACTGACACAGTGCTGGATGTTCTCCGTGTTTGTAGGTAAAATGGCTGGCCTAGATGAACAGAAATGTTTGCTCTCATTGTTATTTATTCTTCCACTCTAATGTTTTTATGAACAGTAAATGAGTCTGTTGACATAAAAATACAGCATACCTCTTAGCAGAAATTCAAATAAAATTTATTTATTTTTTAACTGTAATAATAATGATAAAAGGCTATGGTCAAACAACACTGGATGGACACTTTGTGCTTCTCTATCGGCAAGGCTTTTGGTTGCGAGCTGTTTTGGATTAAAAGTGTCAGTAGAAGTTCATGTCTTGTTTCATTTGAATCAGCGTTGTGCAACTCATCAGTGAAGTCGTTGGGTAAAGGCCAGACATCAGGAACCTCTCTCTTCCTCGTTCTCGGTCCCTCGAGTAACCATAGTAATGATATTCACATACATTGTTTGGAGTTTCTTGTTTTTAAAAAAAAAAATATATAAACATGGGGAAAATAAGAGACAACTTTGACTGGAAATTGATGTGAGGAAATTGACGCTTGGCTACAAACCCGTGGCGCTGATGGTTATTTCTCAAAACGAATCACATTTCTGGCACGCAGTGACCGTTTAGCAAACCCGGCTTGAGTGGCCCTATTCACTAGGGTGTGATCTAGCAGTTTGCTTTTTTTTCCAGTGCGTGTCATAATAATTCATTGATGGGGCTTAAAATTTATGTGGGAAAAGTATGGAAATATGAGGCTAAGGGCATCCTGTACGGGACAAACAATTTTTAGGCTGAAATATGGGATGGCCAGGCGAGGCAAACAGTGGTCCTTAATGCAGGAGTTGCCGACGGCAACATTCAGTTCTGAGCAGGTGCAGTTCTGGTTTCTGGTAAGAAAGAGGAGCTTTGAAGAGCTCACGTTTTTAATTAAACCCAGCCACTTCTTGGAAAATTTTACAGGCACTTTTTTTTTCTTTCCCTAAGTTTTATAAGGTTGTTTATGAGTTTAATAAGGTTGTCATTGTTGAATAGCAGAGTGCTGATTTCATTCATGGCCTAAAATCTGTAGGCCTTGTAGCTTGTCAGAGGCAGTACTGATGCCACGATTCTCATTTCAACATGCTGGAGATTTCCAAAAAGTACATTTGCGTATCTTCTGCACATTTCACAGTGAAATTACGAATGTCCTGATCTCTAGGAAAAATGATCCGTTAAAAAAATCGTTTTTGGATTTGGGTTTTGGATGATTCATTTATAGGACCTGCGTTGGAGTTACTTTTCCTGTCGTGATTGTGGTTAGACTGGGTTTATTAAAATGCATTTCTCCTGGAACAATAAGGCTTCTGTGCAGCACCTAGCGCTTATTGGGCCTGAGGAAACCTGCTTTTAGCAAACAGCGCCTTTCTACACCGTTTTTATGTAAATTAGTCTATTTTGTTAATCAGTATGTGAAGATCAGTTGTGGTTTTCAATTTTTTTTTTATTTTTTTAAGCATAGCCCCCCCCCCCCCCCCAGGGTTAATTTCTCCTCTCTCCAGCGATGCCCTTTTGTGGCAGAAGTGGGGATTTCGGATTATAAACCTCGGTAATCTCTTAATTTGGCCTGGGGGGGCCCCGGTGACCTTACGCTCGCCCCTCCTGGCTCAGCAGCCGAGCGTGTGATGCCCAATGTCGCGCGGCGGTGCGGGGGTCAGGGGTCAGGGGTCGGGGCTGCTCGCGGTTGACCCAGAACGATCGCCGCGGCAACCCACGCGCTCGGCGGGAGGGGAAGGTCAGCTGACCTACATTAACCCAAACACGTCGACGGCTGTTATAATGTGCCAGTTACGTCTCCCCGCGTCCGTCAGGAACCCCACGCACCGAGACGCCGGCGCGGGAGAGAGGACCCGCTGACCCGCGACGCGTATTTAAATTGGAAGAGCCTGTTTTTGTGCTCACAATTCAGCATAAACGTAAACAAGGGAAGCTCCTCTCCATTTAAACACTTCATTCTGTGGAGTAATTCAGCCAGAGCGTACAGCTGGAGGCATTGATGTAGCACTGTGCTGCAGTGGTGTAGAAGTACTACAACGATGGGTGCATCAACGCATTTAAAAATTCAGTTTTTTATTTTAATAAGTATGAATTGTGCTGTCTTTTTGAAGATTTAAGTCTTTTTCTTTTGATTTTTGGAAGGTTAAGATGTCACAATGTACTGTAGCGCAGCTGAATGCAGTGACGTCTGTGAGCTCTCATCAGCTCATAGGTAAAGAAAACTCCTGCAAATATATCTTGTGATCTTGTTTGCCCCCCCCCCTCAGAAAAGAAAAAAACAAAAACCAAAAAAAAAAATAATCACAAGAAACATTCCACTGCCCATTTTAAGTCCAAGTCCTAGTTCCAAGTTGATGTCACTTCCAAGTTCCAAGTTCAAGTCCATGTAATGAGGCACAGCTTTTCTTAAGAGTCCCGCTCAGGCACCCCCCCCCCCCCCGCCGCGTGTTAGCGTGGACGCCGGCGTCTGGACGAGAGAGAGGCCGGCCGCGGTGATCGCGCTGTTGGAGAGCGGGACGCGCGTGAGTCTCGCCCACCATCGAGACAAAACAAAGCCAGCCACGCGGAAAATGGCGGAATCTTAATCGCGCTCGCGACCGACGCTGTTTCCAGGCCCCCTACGGTCACATGACCTCTTTTCACAGCCTTCTAATAGGGAGGGGGGGGGGGGTCCTTCTCTGTTGCATGAGGCGTTTATGCTGATTGCATGCGCACGACGGGAGATGCGCAGGTCATCATGAATCATTTCATTCTTTCATTCTGTCTCTCTTTCACTCTTTCACCCAAGCTCTTTTGAGAGTGCTGAGAGTCGATTATTTAGATTTTGTTTTTTTTTTAAACGAGCTGGCATTAGCGTGTTCTGTCTCCCCGTTCGTCGTCGCAGTTTTTGGGCTGTTTATCACCAGCGGTCGAACGGAATCGTTTGTGCCCAAAAGCAACAGAGGTGAATATAGAGCGCTCACGCGCAGGCCGCTAACTGGTCACACGCGTCCGTATCCCGCCCGCGAGCGTCTGTTAACTGAACCGATGCGTGGATGTCGTGTTGAGGAAACGAGGAAATGAGTGGCAGATTTTAAGAACTCCTTTTCCCACAATGCACCCCGGCTACATGTGACTACGGGAGGAGGTGTGAGCGTTAATGTGAGGCGTTCTTTCGGAGTGGTGCTCATACTGCGACCTGCCTCGTTACCCCGGGGACGTCCCGTACGCTGCCCAAACGCTCGGGACGCCCTTTCTCCCTCATGGGGAATAAACAGTTTTAGGTTGCTATGCAGTTACCGGTGTGGTGAAAATGTAATGAATTTGACAAGTAACCAGACCCCTCCCCCCCTCACTCCCCGTGACGTGCACGCTATGAAATACGGGAACTGCTGTGTCCCATATTTCAGCCGGGGAATGCCGGCGGCCGCTTGGATATTCCGGTTTTCCGGAGGGATGAGGGAGGAATCTGGCCTCCTGGAGCTCCTGTGTGTGAGAGAGCTGTACGGACCGGTCTCTCCGTACGGCCCCGCGGCTCCAGGAGGCGGACTCCGGCGTTCCTGCGGACCTCCGCTTTCCTTTCTTCCAGAAGTTCCCGAAACTCCCCCCCCCCCGGCTGCCCTCCAGACTGAAGCCCCGCCGTTACCATGGCGACAGACCGGTCCCAAACCCCTCCTTTCCGTCTGCCCTGTGTGGATTGATGGCGTACAGCTCACCCTGAGCTTTCAGCCTGTACCCCCCCCCCCAGCCGCCCCCCCCCCCCCCCCCAGTTCCCAGACACGGTCGGAGGTTAAATCTTAACGAAGTGAAGGATTCGTTACTGCTCTACCGTTAACCTCGCGGTTTCACCGATTCACCGTGGTGCAATCTGGGTAAAAGTGCTCCGTACTCTCGTGCAAACATAGCAGCATTTGAGTTCCTGCCTCCCTCACTCTTCATTTTCAGAGTTTAGACACAGTTTTGGGAGTAATAGGAGTATTAAAAATTCAGTCTAACATATAGGTCTGCATCACTGCATAAAAATGTTAGAAGTGAATTCAGGCACCGTTCCTGGCTGAAAGAGGCTTCTGAACTCTCGTGAAATCTTGAGGGAAATTT
This sequence comes from Anguilla anguilla, assembly GCF_013347855.1. NCBI lineage: Eukaryota > Metazoa > Chordata > Actinopteri > Anguilliformes > Anguillidae > Anguilla > Anguilla anguilla. Next base: position 2,256,449 of record NC_049208.1, on the reverse strand, counting down.
AGTGGGAGAGGAATGAAGGATTGAATGTAAGTACAGCACTCTGACGAATTTTTTCATCCAGCCTTTACTTAATCAGGGAATCCCAGTGAGATCCAGAATGTGTTTTACAGTGGAGACTCAGCTATGAGAACAGCACAGTCAGCACAAACAAACACTTCAGCATGAGCAAAATTAAAGAATTAAGTTTTTTATTCTTATTATTATTATTATTGCTGTTATTATCGTTATTAATGTTATTATTTGTGTTATTGTTGTTAATATTATTGTTATTATCATCATCATGGCAGAGATAGAGCCTCGTGTGTATGAGCAGCTGCAGTGGCGGTTGTGATAGTCCTGCAGGTATGAGGTGAGCTGCGCATCGCGGTCGGGGGCGGATTGGCGGTTGTGATAGTCCTGCAGGTATGAGGTGAGCTGCGCATCGCGGGCGGGGGCGGATTCGGTGGACGCGGCGGCTCAGATGAGGCCAGTGCCGGCGGCGTTGGTGGTGGTGGCGGACGCTTTCTCGCGGGAGAGTTACCGCCGAGCGAATCTCCGTGCGGCGAAGCGGAGCGGAGAGGAAACGGCGGTTTGGCGCTGCCGAACGCCGTGCGGTTAGGTAAACAGGAAGTGGCAGGCACCTGGCTTTCTCTGGCGTGACATCATCATCACACTTTTTTTGGTTACCCTCGCTCTGGCGTCGGGGGGGGGGCGGGGGGCGGGGGGGGGGGGGGGGGGGGCAGGAAGTGCTTTGTGGTTTCATAGCGACCGCCGCCATCATTTCATGTGGCTGGGTAAGAAACTGCGCCCCCCTGCTCTCTCTCCCCTGCTCTCTCTCTCTCCCCCTGCTCTCTCTCTCTCTCTCTCTCCCCTGCTCTCTCTCTCTCTCTCTCCCCTGCTCTCTCTCTCTCTCTCTCTCTCCCCTCTGCTCTCGCTCCCCTGCTCTCTCCTCTGCTCTCTCTCCCCTGCTCTCTCTCCTCTCCGCTGACAGTTAATAACGCTGTTCCTCTGTGAACTGAGAGAGCTGGCGGTACGAAGCGCTACAGCGGGAGTGTGTGTGTGTGTGTGCGTGTGTGTGTGCGCTTGAGGACTGGAGAGAGAGAGAGAGGCGGGGCTTTTATGTGCCACTGAAGTCAACACCTGCTGTGTTTCCTGTGTATCATGTCTGATATTTGACATGGGATGCAAATAGGGAGTGATTACAGGAAGAGGAAGAAGAGGAAGAAGCATTCTGCCACATCGGGTCCGTGCGGGTTCCACAGCGGGGCGCAAACGAAACCCCCGTTCTCCTTTTTGGGGGGTCACGTGACTCTCACAGGCCGCCGTTGTCAGGGAAATAACGCAAAGAGATCGGAATTTGTTTGTGTAATGAGGCCGTGATTTGGGCTTTGAAATGTGACCCCTGAGAGTGCTCTCAGCAGACAGGATCAAATTAACAACAGGTGAACTGGGGGGGGGGGCGAGGATGGGGGGGGGGGGGGGGAACGAGGCCATTTGCTGTCAAAATTAATGACCTTTGACCCCCAGCCTCACCAACCACCCCTTCCTGTTAAATGTTATACATTCCATAATGATTATAGTGTGTTAACATTTCTCCCCTTTCAAACAGACCTAAATCCCAATTCTACCTCAGATTTGTGGATGAAGCACATTATTGAAGGAGAAGTTTTTTTTAGAATGAATCTCTTGGCTGTTGTGGGTAATTAGTATAGGAGTATTGAACATATCTAAACAGGTGCCTACTATACTGTAGCAGGAAAGCAGGGGAAAGGCTTACTTTAAGCACAGAAAGAGACAGAATGAGAGAGAGAGAGAGAGCGAGAGAGAGATTTGACTAGTTGGCAGTGCTGTTTTTAATTTTAATATCCGAGTCTGGTTTTTGTATTTTCGATGTGTTGTTTAATGTTTGTGGTCATGGCTTTTTAACTTTTTTTTGTAACATGGCTTTTTTTCCCCCCGCTGTTGTGCCTACATAACATGGTGCTTGAAGTACTGAAATGAAAGGGAGGATGAGGATGAGGAAGAGGAGGAGGAGGAGGAGGAGGAGGAGGAAGAGGTAGTTTCCCCCCCTGCTGATGGCCAGTGACAGATGCTGAGCTGGTCGCTCCTCTCTCTTGTCTGAAGGAATGTCACTGTGGAGCCTGTGGTCCCTGGGACACATATAACGGATCTTATTTCTGCGAGCTTGCAGTCCCCGGGGGGGGGGGGGGGGGGCGGGGTGTGCCGGAGGGGGGTGTGCGTGCATGGGGGTGGGGGGGGGCAGTCTCTCATAAATATAGAAATGGGCGAGTAATGAATTCTTTCCAAAATTACAATGAGCTCATCTGGAGGCCTGGAGATGGATTTAATTATTCAGCTGGATCTTCCCTGGGGCCTGTGCAGAGGACTCTGGGAACATTAGTGCGGTAGATGACAGCGTGCTCTATTCATAGCTGCTCCGCCCCGGCCTGTTCTGCCCTTCTGCTGCGTGCCATGTGACGTCCTCAAACGCAATCGTCCAGTCTGGAGTGGTTATTTTTACTGAATGTTTTGTTTTCTGTTGTCTCTCTCTCCCCCCTTACATTACATTACATTACAAGCATTTAGCAGACGCTTTTATCCGTACCTTGCTCATGGGTACAACGGCAGTGTCCTACCGGGGAATCAAACCTGTGTCCTTTTAGGTTACAAGATCAACTGCTTAGCCATTATACTACACTGCCGCCCCTTAATTTCCTGTGTTGTTTATTTTTGCCATAAGCTTGTTGTCTGGAGTTGTTTTGTGTGTCTTATAGCGTAACTATGTCCCGCACATTAAAAATCCTGTTTCCTTCCACTGAGAAGACCGTCTTCTGTGAAACTGAATTTCTGAAGGACAACGGGCAATTTTGTGAATTGTAATTGGCTGACTGCGAAATGCAATCGAGCGAGATTATTTTTTAATGTGGGAGATAACCCTGAGAAGGACGGGAATATCTGCCTCTTTATTACATTTTCGCTTCATGTTGACATTGGATTAAAGTCCTCTCTGAAGGTGGAGTCAGCAAACCCCGGGTTCCCATGATAAATTCGGTTCATAAAAGTCGAATCGATGGTTATGTGATGGGGGGGCGGTTGTTTCTTTTTCATTCTCGTTGTTTATTTCGAGCTGCTCTTGCTCTAATTTATATTACATTTCCTGACTGAGCTCCCCGTCCACCTGCCCAGATCACCTCTGCAAGAGAGAATCCGGCTCTCAGGTGACCTACCTGCTTCAGTAACGGTCTAATGAATTGTAAAATAATAAACGTCATGTTATTGATTTGCTTAGCTCTTGATAGATCTTGATATGCAGCGTGACTTAAATACACCAGCTTGCATTTTGCACACTGTCTCCTTCACACAGAATACTTAACACAGTAGGTCTTGACATTGCTCGCTTGGGCCAGAGAAGCCAGGGCTTTTAGCTGAATGCTGCTTTTTGTAAATCCCTCTACCCCTGTGCACGGTGGACCGTGTTGCAGGTGGGACGAAGATAGGGGACGGACCAAGCTTTGCGAGCTCGGTCCGTCAAGGAGGCAAGGAAAGGAAGCAAGGAGGTGAAAAACAAAACGCCTCAGGCCTGTGTCTGAAACAGCCTCCGAACTCTCCTCAAAGTATGTACTGTCTGCTAAACATACTGCCTCCTGTTTAGTGCATACTTTTTGGTACGCGTTGGGCAATATGTGTAAAATATCCTCCATACCATTTTTCACTTCCTGAAAAGTATGCTCTTAAAAATATTCAGCGAAACCCCAGAAACAAGTATATCATCCGGGCATTTTTAGTACACTACATTTAGAGAAAAAAAAAAGTACTGTCTACTAAACATACGGCCTTCTGTTTAGTGCATACTTTTTGGTACGCAGGGGGCAGTATGCGTAAAATATCCTCCACACTATTTTTTACTTCCTGAAAAGTGTGCTCCAAAATATACACGTTACCTCAGAAACAAGTATATCATCCGAGCATTTTAAGTACACTATATTTGGAGAAAATTTCACCTACTTAACTTCTTATCCAGTGTACTCAACAACTGTGCTCAGTAGTAGGCAAGTAAGCTGTTTCGGCCCAGGCCTGCCTTTGGAGCTTTGTGCTTTCTTTCTGGCGTTCCCATCCCATTGCTTCAAGAGAGGAATCCCGAAAATTCTGGGATGAAATATGGCTGCCACACTAAGCGGCGTTTCTCTTCCAGTTTATGAAAGGGGGGGTGGGGGGGGGGGGCGTGGGGGGGGGGGGGGGAGTGACCACATTCCCTCGCGGGGCCCTACAGTACCGTTTTTGGTTTTGGTCTGTTCCTCGTCCGTCCTCCTCCCTTGCAGGGCACCTGTTGAGCTCACTTGTCGCACGTCAGAGATGTGGTCAGGAAATGGCCCTCGCCGGAGGGGAAGAGAGCGAGGGAAATGGAACGTGTTGAAATGTGACGGAATGGAGCCAAGTTTTTGGCCAGTTATCATTCCTCCTCATTTTCCTCCAGATGAGTGATTTGTGCTTCTTTTCCTACCGGGGGAGTTTCCTAAGTACTCCAGCACACCCGGTATCTTAAACTCCAGTCCTGGACGGCCGCAGTGTCTTCAGGTTTGCGGTGTGTTTTTTAGACACTCAAGTGTTTAATTTAAGTCACTAATTGCCTGAAGAGTCACAAGCTGTTTGAGAGGAAATCACAAATACCTGCTCTGGAACTGGAGTTAAACCTGCAGTCACAGTGCCCCCTCCAGGACTGGAGTTTAACCTGCAGACACAGCGCCCCCTCCAGGACTGGAGTTTAACCTGCAGACACAGCGCCCCCTCCAGGACTGGAGTTAAACCTGCAGACACTGCGGCCCTACAGGACTGGAGTTAAACCTGCAGACACTGCGACCGTCCAATTAGCAATCACTGAAAACCATATTAAACTGCATTTGTAAGTTGTCAGTTTAGTGTTTTTTTGGCTGATCATAAATACAGTTGAGGATGCCAAATTAATCTGGGACATGGAGCTATTTGTAGGAGTTATTTTGGCGAGCCAGACTGCACAGCGGCCAGCGTTCTGCACGCTGAGAGGTCTTGTTTGTCATCAGTCGGCTGTGTCCCCTTCACTGATTGGTAGAGAGGCTGGGGAGCCACGCAAGGTGGCCTTGCTGGGTTTGTTGGTTTCTCAAACGCTGGTAGAACGCTGCTCCCTGTCAGAGTGATTTCCCGCGGTTAGCTGCTCTTTTTGCGACGATTCAGACTGGATTCTGCTGCCATCTTGCACTTTCTTGGCTTCATGAAACACCCCCCTTGTCTCCTCTTTGCGGGGGTGGGGGCCCCAGCAGAAATATTCACCGGGCCTCGTAATAAAAGGCATTTCAGGCATGCCGTGTGTCTCGACTTCGGTTTGTTTGTTCTTTGATTATGACCAAAAAATGTGCTTTATTTTTCTCGAGTGCTCCTCATTCCGTTAGCCACATGCTATGAACAGGCTAGGACTCCTTTCTTGGTTATTCTCAAAGGGGAATTTAAGAGCTGGGGATTTTTTTTTTCTTCGTGAAGTTAGCCACAAACCGGGCTGGCACGGGCCCCATGGGGGTAGTTCTCACAGGGGAATTTAAGAGCTGGTGTGGGTAAGGCCTGTCCCACTTTGGGACTTTATGAGCTGACCGCTGGAAACCATGACAGAAGAGCTCTAAGAGGTCGGTACCACAGCGCGCTGAACGAAACGGCCTCTTGACCAATCAGGAAGCAGGTCTGCCCACGCAGGGCAGTTTGCAGTACCAGGAGAATTCCAGATGCTGTGATGTCATGACCTTGGGACCTTTGACCTTTGACCCTGTCCACAACGTCCCCTATTGTTACAGTAGCATAGTTCAGTGGTAGCGATGGAAGCACTGCAGTCCTTTGAGGTCCTGACACCGTCCCTATACTGCATGCATGCAGGCATACATTTATACATGCGCGCACACAATACACAGACACTAACACACGTATACACATGCGTGCACACAATACACAGACACTAACACACGTATACACATGCGCGCACACAATACACAGACACTAACACACGTATACACATGCGCGCACACAATACACAGACACTAACGCACGTATACACATGCGCGCACACAATACACAGACACTAACACACGTATACACATGCGTGCACACAATACACAGACACTAACGCACGTATACACATGCACACACACACACACTACACACACACACCACACACACACACACACACACACTCACACACACACACACACACACTCACACTCACACACACACACACCCGTGCAGACACACACACACACACACTCACACTCACACTCAGACACACACACACACACACACACACACACACACACAGTGCACAGACACACACACACACACACACACACTCACACTCACACTCACACTCACACTCAGACACACACACACACACACACACCCGCGCAGACACACACACACACACACACACAGTGCCAGTCAAGGACAGCTTTAGACGGGGAGGAGCAGAGGGGTAATTAAAAAGCCTTGCGTGTCTGACCTTTGCGTTCGGCGCTCTGTGAGTGTTTCTCAGATGACCGGGGGCTGGCGGAGCCACTCTCTCTTTCAGCGTTTACTGCGGTGTGGAAAACCTGCACCCCCCCCTCCCCAAAACTGCACGCGGTCCTGAGGGTCTACAGGGAGCTCACTGGACCCAGCGCCCCCCCCCCCCCCCCAAAACTGCACGCGGTCCTGAGAGTCTACAGAGACCCAGCGCCCCCCCCCCCCCCCCCCCAAAACTGCACGCGGTCCTGAGGGTCTACAGGGAGCTCACTGGACCCAGCGCCCCCCCCCCCCCCCCAAAACTGCACGCGGTCCTGAGAGTCTACAGAGACCCAGCGCCCCCCCCCCCCCCCCCCCAAAACTGCACGCGGTCCTGAGGGTCTACAGGGAGCTCACTGGGCCCAGCGACCCCCCCCCCCCCCCCCCAAAACTGCACGCGGTCCTGAGGGTCTACAGGGAGCTCACTGGACCCAGCGCCCCCCCCCCCCCCCCCCCAAAACTGCACGTGGTCCTGAGGGTCTACAGGGACCCTGCGCCCCCCCCCAAAACTGCACGCGGTCCTGAGGGTCTACAGGGAGCTCACTGGGCCCAGCAACCCCCCCCCACGCCCAGTCAGTGAAGAGGGGATTTCCACTGTCTGCTGAGTGAGGAAGGACAGAGGGCAGGAGAGGGACGAGAGAAGGAGAAGAGAACAAGAGAGAATAGGGATGGAGGAGTAAGATACAGAGGGATGGAGAGAAAAAAGAGGGCTAATGAATGAGGAGAGGAGAAGAGAATTACGAGATGGAAGGAGAGGGAAGGTGAATGAGAGGAGAGGAAAAGAAAGGGTAGGGATATAGAAGGAAAGAGAGGGGGAGCGGTAATGAGAGAGAAAAGAAAAAAGGAGAGGGAAAAAGAAAGAGGGGAGTGAGAGAGAAGGAGGATGACGTTCAGAGAGGACATAGAGGAGGTAAAGAGAAGAGCGAGAAAAAAAAAAAGAAGAAAAAAAAACCTGTTAAAAAAAATGGTTTACACATCGTGTTTCTGTGGGGATGTCCAGCTGCAGTTGGAGCTCTGTGGTTTGGTTCTTGTTGTTGATTTGTAGAAATCCACTCGCTGGTTTTCTCACACGTTCCGTACACGTTTCTCAGGGGGAACCCACCTGCTCTCCCCAGCCAAGCTGAGGAATGCCACATTTTTAATATTAGTATGAGAAATATGTAACTCAGGGGTTGCGGGATCAGTTCCCGTGTGGGGCACAGCCGTTTGTGCCGCCACGCGGGGTACGCAAGCCGCATCGCGCCCGTCAGCATCCCTCCCGCCGTTCGACCGGACTGTGTGTGGAAACGTGTGTCTGTGCCGATGAAAACATGAACATTCACTCTTTTTTTCCCCAAATTTGGCGAATTCGGGGTCAGTTGGGATCTTTTAAAATTTCTGGAAAATGTCCACTGTGTGAAGCTTGTTTGAGAGCCTGTTTCTTAGTGGTGCGCTACTTACATGGTTGAGTGCTATTCATTCCTTCATTCATTGTTTTTCATTGGCTGTCTGACTGACCGACTGACCGCTTGATTGGATGAGTGACAGTGAGTCTGCACTGGTGAGGTCATGATTCAACACACATAAAACAGATGGGTTCTAAACAACACATGACACATCATTTTTTAACAGCTCCATGTCTAGGGCAACACATTTGGTGCTACTTTCAACACAGACTGTGTTAAAAAGTCCCCCTTTCTGACACACAAGTGGTATATTTATTAACCCTAAAGTAGTAATGTTGACACAGAAAGTGCTTGAATGGAACACAAAGGTAGTGTAGTGAGCACAAAAAGTGTGTTGGATATTACAGTCGTTTTTTTAGGAGTGTCCTGGGCTGTGTGTGACTGTGCGGAGGAAGCGTTAGCCGTGGCAGGACTAGCCGCCCGGCAGTCCGCGTCGGGCTCTCTCTAATCACGACTCAATTTCACGGTTAATAAATTCCCGCCGGTTCGAAGGAGCGGGCCAGCGCTGCTTCCTCAGAATATGCTGATCTGCGGAGAGGGGGGGAGGAGGGGAGGAGGGGGAGGAGGGGGGGGGGGGGCTCCCGTTCGGCCGGAGCTGACCGCCCTGGGATTCCAGCGGCTATTTGCTGCGTTCTGTAAATAGAAACTCCTGCCCCCGCGGTGCTGGAGAGAGCGGCCGGACAACTGCAGACATCTGTGTGCCGTGCATTTAGAGCGGGGGGGGGGTGGTTTATTTAGAGCGGGGGGGGGGCGCTGTGGCTTATTTAGAGCGGGGGGGGTGGTGGGGGGGGGGGGGGAGGACCGTGGTTCATATTCTCATGACCCTAGAGTCTGTCCCTCTCTCTCTTGCTCTCTTTCTCCTCTGTCTTTTGCCCATCTCCTTTCTTATCCCCTCTTTTTCTCCTGTCTATTTCTTTCTCTCTTTCTCTCTTCTCATACTCTATTTCTTCATTTCTTCTTCTTCCCTATCCTCTTTCCCTCCCTCCTCTCTTTCCTTCCTTCTCCTTTCTCTTCTTTCCTTTCACCCCTCTCTTTCTCCTTCCCTCCTCTCTCCTCCCAGCGGCAGAATGCTCCGTGGTGCTCCTCCTCCTCCTCCCTTTCTCCATCTCTCCTCCTCCTCCTCCCCCTTCTCTTCTCTCTTCCTCCTCCTCTCTCCCTCTCTCCTCCTCCCTCTCTCCCTCTACTCTCCTCCTCCTCCCTCTCTCCCTCTCTTCTCCTCCTCTTCCTCCTCCTCCTCTCTTCCTCCTCCTCTCTCCCTCTCTCCCTCTCTCCTCCTCCTCTCTCCCTCCTCCTGTCTCCTCCCTCCCTCCTCCTCCTCTCTCTCCTGTCTCCTCTCTCCCCCTCCTCCTCTCTCCCTCTCTCCTCCTCCCTCTCTCCCTCTCTTCTCCTCCTCTTCCTCCTCCTCCTCTCTTCCTCCTCCTGTCTCCTCCCTCCCTCCCTCCTCCTCCCTCTCTCCCTCTCTTCTCCTCCCTCCCTCCTCCTCCTCTCTCTCCTGTTCCTCTCTCCCCTTCCTCCTCTCTCTGTCCCTGCCTGTGTTTAGCTGACCCCTGTAGGTCCTCTTTTAGGATGTGTAAATCTAGATGTTCCGCGGTGGCTCAAACTCCACGGTCTGAAATGCAGGTCACCGCTGAGTGACTCCCGTCCGTCCCCCGGAGCACCGGCCCACTAGCATCCAGCGTTAGCGCCACCTGTCTGTCCACCCGGGCACTGACATCTTTAAATAATCAATCGTCTCCAGTGATTTTTCAGATTTCAGTCGATCTGTTAGATACATCGATATAACATTTATCATTTTCTCAGTTTAAAATTGGCAAAAAAATTCCAGTGCTGCTGTTGGACCCCTTTTACAGGCTTTGTTTTGGTTTTGTTCAGTGGTTCAGTAGTGTTCAGTAGTGTTCAGTAATGTTCAGTAGTTCATTAGTGTTCAGCAATGTTCAGTAATTTAGCAGTGTTCAGTAATGTTCAGTAGTTCAGTGGATCAGTAGTGTTCAGTAGTTCAGCAGTGTTCAGTAGTGTTCAGTAATGCTCAGTAGTGTTCAGTAGTGTTCAGTAGTGTTCAGTAGTTCAGTGGATCAGTAGTGTTCAGTAGTTCAGTAGTGTTCAGTAATGTTCAGTAGTTCAGTGGATCAGTAATGTTCAGTAGTGTTCGGTAATGTTCAGTACTTCAGTAGTGTTCAGTAATGATCGGTAGTGTTGACTGTGGGAGTTTGGCTGTGGCCTTGTTGTCTGGATGCTGTGCATTTCCCCCTCCCATGATCCCGCGGGGTTAGAGGAAAACAAACTGCAGACAGAAGTGAAGGAGCAGGAGGGCAGCTGAGGTCAGCACTGACACACAGTAGATAGATGTGGTGCGATACTGATGCTCTGGGTAATTACGGGGGGGGGGGGGAGTTTACACTGCCTTCCCACATCCCCGCCCCCGCCCCCCCACCACTTCCTTTGGGACCCTGCGAGGGGAGCTCGATAAATATTACCCATCAGCCCACGGGACTGACAGCTTCCGTAAGCGTTTGCAACAGCCACTTCTCCTCTGTGGGCCCGTGTCGCTGCTGTCGATTGGATTAGACTCACGAGCTCCGCAGACGTCTGTGCGCACGGTTGTGTTCATCTTCTCATGACCTCTAAGTCTACTCTCTCTCTCTCTCCCTCCCTCTCTCTCTCTCTCTCTGTCTATCTCACTCTCTGTCTCTGTCTCTCTCTGTCTGCCTGTCTCTCTCTCTCTATGTCTATCTCACCCTCTCTCTCTCTCTCTCTCTCTGTCTATCTCACTCTCTGTCTCTCTCTCTCTGTCTGCCTGTCTCTCTCTCTATCTCACTCTCTCTCTCTCTCTGTTTCTCACTCTCTCTCTCTCTCTCTCTCTGTCTGCCTGTCTCTCTCTCTCTCTCTCTCTGTCTCTCTGTCTGCCGATCTCACTCAAATTCTAATTCAAAATGTTTTCTCTCTGTGGGGTGGGGGGGGGGGGGGGGTACTCACAAGTTCAGTGAGTCCGCTCTAGGTCATCATTGCTGTTAACCTCATAATCCCTCCCCCCTCTCAATTTCAAATTCAAAGTGCTTTATTGCCATGAAATGCGCTTGTAAATATTGCCAAAGTGTATATACAGAAACATACTGGAACATGAACATAAATTAATCTGAAAAATGGCTAAATCTAACTGTTGTAACAACAACTCTCTCCCACTCTCTCTCGAGTTCGTAGGACAGTCTAAGATTTACACACCCCATCTGCGATCGCCTTTTTAAGGCCAGCTGCTGGGTTGCGGTTGGGTTATTATCGTGCTGGAGGTTATTGTGACAGAGAGGACGAAAGTTTCCGGTCCTCAGTTCGTGTGTTCGCCTTCGTGGGGGCCAGCTGCCTCTCCGCGACACGTGCTTGGTGTTTCAAAGTGTCTTAAGAGTGCTTATGGGTAAAATATATAACCCCGCTGTTCCGTCTGTCCCGTTTCGGGGGTGAACGCGTGTCCCTCTTGCGCAGCTGCAAGCTCATGCCATTCCTCAGGACCCAAGGATGTTTGAGACCAAGACACAGTTTGAGAGAAAACAGTGAAATCTGAGTGAACCAGATTAAATATGGCTGTTGTCTTTTTTCCCCCAGAGAAACAGTTGCTAGGCAACCTCATCTTGCTGTACTTTGTTGTTGTTGTCTGCGGCATTTGGGGGGAGAAAAGAAATCCCTGCCCCCCCATCATACCTCGCAGGCAGGGGTTAGGGTTAGATTTGGGTTCCGGTTCAGGGTTCACTGTGCTAAGTGCCAGTTCAATCAGTACAATGTACAGTATCAGATTTTTTTTCTGGAGTAAGCATCCATACTCAGAGTACGTCAGACTCTAAGCCCACCATCATGCCAGCCTGTCCAAGCAACAGTGTCTTACCGTGATGACCCACCCAACAGCTCTAAGCCGTACACTTTGCATTTACATTCGTATTATCAGCAAAACTGTCCTGATATTTTAATTTCACTGCTTCACTTCCTGTTTGTACTTCACTTCCTGTTGACACTGTCACTCACTGAAAGCTAGCAGTGTGATATACAGGTACAGCCAGACTTCTTCTGTGTAGGATCATGTATCTGGCCAGTGGATATAAGTTGTTGAATCATTTCTTTTTTTTACAATGAGTATCGATTCAACTTTTCCCTCACAGTTTCACGAAAGTCCCTGTGAAGTAATGAAATTCAGTTATTATTTGAAGGCTTAATTCTTTGGGGCCTTGATTGCCACCGATTCAGAATGGCCAGATGACTTTGCGACGGACGCCTTTCAAAGTCAGATTGCTTGAAATTCTCGTCAAATGAGCACAATGGGATATATTAAAGCAGTTTCAGCTAAGACCTTCAGCTACCAAAACAGACCCTCTAAAGGACAAAATTGGAAAAAAAGGCTTTCTTTTAAGTGTTTTTTTTTTTTTTTTTTTAAGCGATTGGCGGTCTGTTACAGGTTGAATAAATGTAAATCTAATTAGTCTTGACATTTGCATTGGAGTGAAATGGTGCCATTTCCAGACAATGCAAATAATTTTCGGCTGTCTGGGAGAAAGACAGCTCCGGTGAATGAAAGCCTTATTATAATCGGGGACGGTCAAGATGGCGCCAGGAGAGGAGAAGCTCCTGGGTTTTCTGTCGGCTGGAAGGGCGATATCATGCAGAGGAAGTCGTGTTTTTCTTCTGCCGTGAATGGGAATCAACGGGAGGATTTTTTTTCCCGCCATTTTACGTTGGTGATTCCCCATGGATATTAATGAAGAAGGGTTTGACATTTGTTCTATGGAAGTTATATCCATGTGAATGTCGGTGTAAATATTCATGTTTTGTGAGATTGTTCGGTCTCAGCGTATGTCCAGTTAAGTTCCCTGGCAGACTGCATTTTGACAAAAACACGGCTCTCCTTTGACATTCATTATAATGTGTGTATCTTGTTATTTCCACCATCTTTGTCATAACATAGAGGGAGTCCATCCATCCTTATATCCATTATCTATGCCCACTTATTCCTGGTCAGGGTCGCGGGGGCTGGGGATTATCCCAGCATGCATTGGGTGAGAGGCAGGAATACGGTTGCCAGTCTGTCACAGGGCTCACACACCGTTCACTCACACACTCATACCTACGGGCAATTTTGAGTCTGCAACTGGCATATCTGCATGCCTTTGGACAAGTGGGAGGAAACCGGAGTACCCGGAGGAAACCCACGCGGACACGGGGAGAACATGCAAACTCCACTCAGAAAGGCCCCAAGCCAAGATTCGAACCCACGACCTTCTTTCTGTGAGGCGACAGTGCTGGCAACACAGAGGGAGTACCGAATTCTATTAAGAAAGAGGATATTACTTTGTGATAATATTTGTCTTGTAAAGAGCAAGTGATTCTGTTTGTTATAAGGTGTTAATTGCTCAGTGTCTTTATAATTTGGCTTTCTTGCACTGGCTGGCGTGTTCGCCTGAAACGAGACTGCGCTTCTTCACTCATTGTTCCACAGTGGAAGGTTATTTAGAGGGTAGGGGAAAATGGACAGTCATTGGTCTCTCGTTTTTCTATTAATCCAGGTAAATCCCACTGAGATTGAAGTCTTGTTTTCTCTGGCTTCTTGCATCTTTGATATTAAATGTCTTTTAGAAACTTTAATATTTACAGCAGCAAGACTGAATATTAATTTCAGGGTAAGACAACAAAAAAAAAAAGTTCATTTGGATCCTGCTGTTTGTCAGATATTAACCCAAATTAAAAATTGTAATTGAAATAGATTAACGCAAAACCCACTAATTAAAAGTGGATTTTCTTTTTTTAATGAATGGGCGTTTTGCGGGTTATTATCATTTAAAAGAAGATTTTCTGTCTTATTCCATGCCAAATATTATGGCAAATATAATTATCCCACATTAAAATGACATCGGTATGTGGAATTGTGTTAACAGCTTCCATGCTAAATTGCAAACAAAACACAATAATCAATTTACCATAATTGACTCGTGTATAATATTAGCACGTATCCTGACCGTGAGCTAAAGACCAGAATGTCTCGATGTCTAGAAGGGTGGAAGTCTAGCTTGAGAGACGTTTTGACGTAATGGACTAGGTTAACCCCAATATAGCGCAATATAGTGCAGTATAGCCTGGCTATGTCCAGGTCAGCTGGAAAACTTTCGCTTTTCTAACAAATGCAGCCGGGTCCACCTGAACGCCTAGATGGCGTTTCACAGACTTTTCACCAATTTTTCACTGCAAAAAAAAATGTCCAGCGTGATAGGCCATGAGAAAACCCAGTGAGCCTTAACCTTTAGCCATGTAGCGGTTGTAACGATGTGCTTATTCGCTGCGGTGTTATACTGCTGAAGTGTTAACTGGCTCAGAATGCAATCAAAGTCAGCTGTCTGTGTTCCTGGAGGGCAGCGCTATACCCATGTGAACCTGAACAGGTTACTTTGCCATTTAAATGATGTCTGATCCAGGATCACAGTCTACAGGGGCCGCTTCTCCGATGGCTTGTTTTGCTGAACCGAGCAGATTGAAAAAAAAGACGCAATGCTCGCTCAGATATGAATTCATATTTACTTTATTTATTATTCAAAGCTCGATCTTTTTGCAATCTAGGCCTTCCACAGATAAAGTTAATGTTTTTTGATGAAGGCCCAGGCGGCCAAAACAATATTATGCATTTAATAACTGAGGCACTGCATGTGTCATGCTTTATATTCACTCCGCATGCAGTGTTACATTTAACCCTGTAAGGTGTGAGGTCACAAATACGTGATTAGAATGTTCTGAGAACTGAACATTCTAATGCTGATGATGTCACAATCACCGCCGGTAACTGAAAGCAGCGGGAGTTCTAGAACACTGGCTTAGCATTCCGAAGAAGAAAAAACCTTCTCTTCCGGGGGTTTAAGGGGAAACGGCTGGGTTTGGTGGCCGGAGTGCGGGCTCACCTGTGTGCTGTCCTGGGCCGGTGGTGCAGTCCCCGCGGCGGGCGGACGGGCGGGCGGGCGGTTGGTCGCCCGGGAGACCTGCAGCGCTGACTTTGCAGTGGCGCTGTAGAGGTGAGCAGCTGGCATCGGATACCCGCCGTCTCCGTGACGCTCGCTGGCGGGCGCTGGCGGGTGTGGGCGGGAGTCCCACAGCTCCGCCGCAGTGCCACCCGCTGCCGACCGCGGCGCCAGGACCTTCGCTTCCACGGCAACGGGGAGGTTTACCGCGCATAACCGCCAGTTACCAAACCCCCGAATCCCCCCTGTTCCTGTCCCCCCGCCCCCGCCCCCCCGCCCCCCGTCACCTCGCCGGAGCGCTTCCTGTCGATGCGATGGATTCATCGCGGCGGCGCTGTTTGTGTTTGCCCCGTTAACCCCGGGCCCCTCCCCATTAGCTCTGAAAGGGGGGGGCTCCACTGCCCTCAGCTGGGCCCATTATTGAGAATCAATACAAGCAGCTTATCACCACAGATCTGCCTGCGCCTCCTCATACCAGGCTGGGGAAGGTCGAAAGACGAGATAAATACATTTCTCCTCTAATGACTCCCCCCCCACCTCCCCCCCCCCCCCCTCCCCAAACCCCCCCATATCTCCTGCCAGTCAACATCTTGAATGTGAGTCTATTTCTAGCTGTGGCACCCATGGTACAGTCAGTATTAATGTGTCTGCTGATTTATGCAGCAGACATCCGGAGTGCTGTATATTGTACGTTGTAAAACGGGTTGTTTCAGTCCTTGGATGCTGATTGGCTGAGACCGGGTTTCCACGGTGATTGTAAATCCGCTGCGGTCACTGTTAATCGAACAGCCTGTTTTTAAACAGCTTCACTCCACGCACAAACCGTCACTCACAAATATTATTACAGAGTTATAAACATTGTGTCATCAATCAGTTGTTTCTGTATCTTGTAACCGTTTTATAAAAGCAGTACGGCACTCGAGGCTGTGTTGTATCATAAATATCGTCACGGGTTACAGGGGGATGCCGCCATTTTGCTTTGTGTCGTTAACAAGGCCCCCAGTAGCCAAGGCTGTATTCATCATACAGCACAGCCCCGAGTGCGGTATGGCTTAATTATATAATTGAAAATTCTGTCTTAATTTTAAGAAATACAATGGCCAGTAATGGCCAGTATTCAATCGACATTGTCCTTAACTTTGACGTACAGGCATTACACTTTTCTGCACATGCTCAGTGTGGTGAATTTTTACCGCTTGCTGAACAACTCGCGAAACTTTTTCTGAAGAGACAAATTCTTGCTTTTAAAATTAAAGGACAGAAGTGTTGATTGAATCCCAGACGGTGACTCATTTCAGTCCAGAGGTTTTTTTTTTTTTTGCTGCGTTTTTACTTCTGTAGGGAAGTGAATATTCAGCAAGGATTGTCTTCTTTTTTTGCCTCCTCAGTTGGACTGAAAGTGTGTGTTTTAAAGAAATCTCATTTTCCTCCTCCACTGGAGTGGCTAGTGTATATATTTTTCTTTTTAGTCTTTTTTTAGTCGGGTTGTTCCAGCATACTGCGCAGCCTGTGTTGTTGGGTACGAGAGAGAATGGGCTTGTGTTGTGTGTGTATCATTCTGCTCTGGGTCTTTTGCACAAGAGACCCGGGGAACAATGGCAGGCATTCTGCTGCTTGATATCCATCAGTTCTCCAGCAGCTGTTTGTATTACACCAGGCCTCAGAGCATCTCCTGGGATAACAAGACATTCACGCTCGTGTGTGCTCCTCCCATTTTGAAAAGAACATTTCACCATTTCCGCTAAAAACCAGCTAAAAATACCCGCTACTACGGGAAATTCCCTATTATTTTGGAAAACAATCTTTTTAGGAGCGATTTGATGGGGGGTAGTGCTACGTGCGTGTTTTGTGATATCGGTGGAATCAGGAACAGAGTGTCAGATGGTGAGATGGAAGAACAGAACTTGCGCCACGCAGCACAGCACATGGAAGTATGTGCGTGCAGTGTAGCTGTTAGCGTGTGATATAATATGCAGTGTATTCGATAACGTCGGACGGTTCGTAGGAAATTTGATTAACCACACAAACATGAATTACACATGCAATTAAAGGATAGATTATCTTAAAACCAGAAAAGACCCCAAGGCCCATGGATAATTAAATGAGGGATTAAGACAGTTGTGATGTCGTGTTACTGGTAGAAAACTGAACATAGCTCCACCAGTCATGCAAGTACTTTGGTAACACCCATAGTGTAATGCTGATGGTGACTGGTGGATAGTATTTCCTGTATACTACCACAGTGCACTTTGAAAGATATCCACCAATCACCGTTGGTGTTGTTCCGTTGCTGGTTACCAACGCTCTCTGTGATTGGTGGAGCTCCTCTTGGTTTCTTACAAGCGTGGTGACCTCACAACTGTCTTAATCCCTATTGGGCTATGTCTGCCATAGCCCTGGTGCGCGGCCACGCCCTCCCCCGCTCTCGTCCGTTGCCTGTTGCGATGCCGCACCGTCGCTTGGCACAGTTGCCCGCTCAGGTGTGTGGAATGCACTTCAGCAGGCCTCCTGCCCCCTCAGGGCCGTCCGCCATTAAAAATGCAGCCGGGTGCGAATCGTTCTGGCCCATCCGTCAGAAGATTCGACTGGGTGAGTCATCCAGCGATGTGCCCTTCAGCTACCAGCGCCGAGGAGACCAGCGCAGAGGAGACCAGGACGGATAGAACAGGCGGTTTGAATGAGCCCCGTGTCCTCAAACCCACTTGGTACCTGAATCGCCACGTTCACCATCTTGCACCCACCGCAGCACTTCGAAAAAAGTCACCCAGATAGTTACTGAGTTCTGGCCTATTGCTGGCCCAGTGATGGACCGCTGTCACTCAGCCCACGTACTGCCATGGAATGATGGCGATGAACCCAATCTGAACCCGTCCGAATCTGGCTGCCAGAACCCAGCAGCCACAACTCAACCAGAACTCAACCTCGATGAGGCCAGGCCTCAGGAGTGGTGTGGGCCGGACCTGGGCCAGAACTGGGCCAGACCACAGCCGCAACTCAACCTTCACACAAGACAGCCGGGCCACTTTTAGCCCAAAATTCGAAACGCTGGACAAGACTAACATGAAGTCGGTTGCATTTGGGCCTCCTTCGGTCCCGAACCCAAATGCCGTGATAAGCCTTAAATGTGGCTGGTCACTGTTGGGCCACTTTTTGGTTCACAATACACATGCCTTTTCCATAACTGACCCTTAAGTGCTTTGAACTGAACCATATTTGGCCAGAATTGTCTTGCTATGTGAGTGTTTATTCACGGATACTATCGGCCGTGACCCTAATGACTAGCATTAGCTCTTCATTGCACAGACTTTTTTGTACACACTTATCTGAGTCTCTCTGGATAAGGGCGTCTGCCGACTGCCTGAATGTAAATGTATGTAAATGTGCTCCAGATTAAATCCCTTCCCCTGTTCCAGGCTCTCTTTTTGTTGGTTACTGATATTGGCTCTCACAGTGTGATTATTATGCACTGGCCTCCTAGTGTTTAAAATATCAGTTGGCTTTAGTACAGTGAACACATGCTTCTCTAGCGAGGCCATGTTGTGTTAGAAATTAGCTTTGTAGCCAACGCAGTGTCTCGCTGGAATAAGACAGGAAGATGCGCTGACCGCCGGTCACTGTGCTCACTTGTGAAGATGTTTTTTTGGCTTTTGTCCTTTTTGGCCACAGCTTTAAAACGTTTAGCATTAAAACATTTTACTTTTTGTATTGAACCCTTTGTAGAGAAGGTTTTTTTGGAATGTTCAAAATTCCAAGTCAGTGTTCTAGAACTCCATTGCTTTCAGTCAGCAGTAGTGATTGTGACATCAGCAGCATTAGAATGTTCAGTTAAGGACATTCTAATGACATATTTGCGATCTTAGACCTTAATGGGTTAAATCAGTATTGAGACAAGTCATGAAATAGGCTATGTTATCATAGCAGCAGCTTGCGCTCTCAAAAAAGATAAATAAACAGACGCAACGTTTGTTCACGGGTCCGAGCGTGTGACCGTCCATGGGACTGAAATGGCATTCGCTGCGGGCGAAAGTGTCGGAGAATGTCTGGGACCGCGTGATTCCGCCACGGGTTTCATTTCAAAGGCTTTCCTCTGGCACTGCTGCCCCTCGGAGGGGAAGAGCTGTCCCTTCGCCAACACCGACCCGGCATCTGGAGGGTCGGGGGGGGTGAAGGGGGGGGGGGGGTGGAGGTTAGCAGGTGGGCAGGTGTGGTGGTGACTCCTGGGCACACTCGATGTGTGTGGTTCTGATCTGCCCAGTCCGGTTTGGGGTGTTACAAGGCCGCTTGAGTTTGGGGGGAGGATGGAATTGTGCTTTGTAAAGAAGGAGAGAGAGGGAGAGAGTGAGAGCAGGAGGGAGGGGGAAGGTGAGAGGGAGAGCAGGATAGAGTGAGAGATGGAGAGAGAGAGTGTGAGGGAGAGACGGCTGGCTGGCAGGCTGGCTGGCTGACCTACATAGCGCCGTGGTTACTGTGTCATGTGACGCCCGGTCTCCTGGACGCACAGAGAGAGCCTTTCAGCTGCCCAGATGATGAAAGAGTGGGAAACACAGCTGGTCTGGAGTCATCTCACACAGCGCTGAGATCTGACACAGCACACTGCTGCAGGCCTTATACTGGGGGGGGGGGGGGGGGGGGAGAGAGGGAGCGAGAGGGAGAGTGACAGGGAATGGAGAGGAGAGAACAAAGAGAGAGATGGAGTGGGAGAAAGAGATCTTGATGTAAAAAAAATGTTAATTAAAAAGGATGTCACCTCACAGCACTGCACTGTCGAACGTTCAGTGTTACATCAACTCCCACAGAGTTCATGTGATCCCAGCTGGACTTGAATCAGCACTGGACATTTTGCTGTGTTGCAAAAGATGGCGTGGAGAGTGGTCCATCAGAACCTTCTTTCTTATGTCTTTGCAAGAGGCTGATTTTGACCTGCAGCTGAACTCTAATTGAAGGCTTTGTGTATTAAAGATTAAATGAGCCTGCCCTAAAGGGTATAGCACTGTGGAAATCCTGCATATGTCATAATTAACTGTGGGAGCACGTCTTCCCCCCCCCCCCACGGGGCCCATGGTGGTGCGGGGGGGGGGGGGGGCGGGTGGAGGAGGATCAAACGAGAATACCTTATTTAATTGAGGATGTAAAATTGAAATGAACAAAACATTCCTTGCCTATGGCGGTGGTTTGGAATGAGGAGGGAGCTCAAGGCCGTACACCGGGGATCTCAAAACTCCAAATCCCAGAGTGCTGCAGTGTTTGCAGGCTTGGATCTCAGAACTCCAAATCCCAGAGTGCTGCAGTGCCTGCAGGCTTGGATCTCAAAACTCCAAATCCCAGAGTGCTGCAGTGTTTGCAGGTTTGGATCTCAAAACTCCAAATCCCTGAGTGCTGCAGTGTTTGCAGGCTTGGATCTCTAAACTCCAAATCCCAGAGTGCTGCAGTGTTTGCAGGTTTGGATCTCTAAACTCCAAATCCCAGAGTGCTGCAGCGTTTGCAGGTTTACTGTACCTACAGGTTCAGTTAGAGTCTCACTGAGCTGCAGTGTCTGCATGTTTTTATGCTTTCCTCTAAATCAGCAGTCACCATGTAGGCCTTGGAAACAAGGTGTGTGGGACTCTGGTGACTTAAATTAAGCACCTCTGTGCTGGAAGAAAACCAGCAGACACTGCAGCCCTCCAGGACCTGAGTTTGATGTCTCTGCTTAATCTGATCTATCAGAGCGTTTCTCCCGTAGAAATTTCCAAGTTAGGGCCAGTGGACACGGCAGAGGATTTCCTTACATTTTAAGCGGGCTTTTGGTTGGCATGGAGGGGCGACGGGGTAAAAAAGTCGCCTGTGTCGTAGCCGAGACGGGGACAGATAAGGCCGGAACGCTGTCGCCGGGTGCTTGGAGCTTAGCGCCGCTGTGGCTGCCTGTTTCCCGCTGGGACTCTGCACCAGCTGGGGCCTCAGAGGGAGGGAGCACCCGGCCGAAGAGCTGATGTGTGATTGGCCAGAGCATCTCTGAGGGAGGGAGGAAGTGATGTGTGATTGGCTGGAGCATCTCTGAGGGAGGGAGGGCAGGAGTTAGTTGGGTTTCACCTCGACCGGGCCTTCTGTGTTCTGTCTGCGCTGGCTGCGTTGGCTGCGCAGCTGAGCTGGTGGGCGGCACTGGGCTGAAGCAGTGTCTGGCTGAGCCTGTTTGGGAGGGGCTGTGGGTGCCGGTCTGCCCCTGTCCAAACCGGGCCAGGGTGCTGCATTGTTTTTGGAACGGGCTGCCGGTTTGGCAATGTAGCGTAACGGCTAGGGAACTGCGCTTGCTGTTCAGAGGTTGCGGTTCAAATCCCAGTCCCAGGAGGGGCACTGCTGCTGTGTACGCTTGATCGGGGTGCTTATGCTGGATTTCTTCAGCAAATATCTGGCTGTGTAAGTGGATTATAAGCTGGCTGCATGTTAAATAGCGTAAGCAGTTTAAGTGACTCTGGATAATAGCGTTCGGTGAGGAGAACCGGGTATATAAAGTTCTTAAAGGAATATAGCCTTTAACGGAACCTTTCAAACCATATTTTCTTTAGTTAAATAGGTCTTGACGCAGGACTGTGAGGGCAGTGCTTCAGCGAGGGGGGAGCAGGAGAAAAGCCGCGTTGTAGCTCATCGTTATTTACGGCGTCGCCCCAGATCTGCCGGCGAATGAGCTCCTCCCGTGTGGGAGATTCTGACTGAAGCGCGTTCGCACCTCGCCGCGCTCGCTCCCTTTCCTCTCCGGCGCCGTGGGTGGGTGTGATTCGTCAGAATATTACAAGATGCTTCATTCAAAATGTAGACTGGAGAAAGGAAAAAATAAAGACGTGTTGTTTTTAGAAAATGCGAAGGAGTTTTCCGGACTCAGCCTCAGCCCCCTGAGATTTGGCGTCGGCCTTCTCCTTTACTTGAGCTGCTGATTCACAGCACCGCGTTTCTGTGACGTCACCGGATGTGACAGACAGCAATGTGTCACTCATAAAATAATGGTGTGTGGCTGTATCTGTCAGGATAACATCACTGTAGCCGTTAGCATGCTTAATTTAGCCAGTTATCACACCACACTGACAGTTTTGCCTTTGAAATATGTGCCAGTATTTGCAAACCCATCATCAGGTAGAGTGTCTTTGAGAATAGTGCTTGTGATTGGCACAGTTTACAAACACCATTTATGACAGGGATCTGTAAACCCCAGTCCTGCAGGGGGCGCTGTGTCTGCAGGTTAAACTCCAGTCCTGGAGGGGGCGCTGTGTCTGCTGGTTAAACTCCAGTCCTGGAGGGGGTGCTGTGTCTGCTGGTTAAACTCCAGGCCTGGAGCAGGCGCTGTGCCTGCAGGTTAAACTCCAGTCCTGGAGGGGGCGCTGTGTCTGCTGGTCAAACTCCAGTCCTGGAGGGGGCGCTGTGTCTGCTGGTCAAACTCCAGTCCTGGAGGGGGCGCTGTGCCTGCAGGTTAAACTCAAGTCCTGGAGGGGGTGCTGTGCCTGTAGGTTAAACTCCAGTCCTGGAGGGGGCGCTGTGTCTGCGGGCTGCAGGTTGGAGCCAAGGGGTTGTTTCTCCCTCCTGGCATCGCCTCCCGTCGTTCTGGTTTTTACGTGACTGCCCGTCCGTTAAGTGCGAGGGCTTCTGACCGCCTCTTCTTCTGGGGTTGTAAATAGGCTAATTCTGCCACCGCTCTGCTTCAGATGCAAATGAGGCTGGAAACGCAGCCAGCGCTGCCTGGAAGAAGAGCTCCTGATTAAATAAAAAGCCGCCCGGCTTCAGTGCCAGCTTTGGTAATTACTGCAGATTATTATAATATTTGCTTTAGTGAGACACTCATTTTTTCCTCTGTTGTGAGGACATTTATGCTATAAAACTGGATATTTATGGAGCAGCTCAGTTGGACAAAAATATTGGCGGCTGGAACGTATTGCTGGATTACTTACACACACTACATACACTCACACACACATACACACACATGCACACAGACACACACACACTCTCACACATGCACACAGACACACACACACATGCACAGACACACACACACGCCTGCTCACACACACACACACACGCACACACACGTGCACAGACACACACTCACGCACACACACGTGCACAGACACACACACATGCACACACACACAGACACTACATACACACGCATGCTCACGCACACACACACCCACACACGCACACACACACACTCCTACATGCGCATACACATACAGACACATACAGAGACAGACACACACACACGCACACAAAATAAGGTGGCTCAGATTATGGGCTAGATTCAACATACAGAATATTGTGTTAGAATACAATCAGCGCTTAGACACAAACATAAGTGGCTTAACCTGTTCATTTTAGTAAAGGTGTCCCTCAGAATTGTTCCACATGGCATGGAGCAACAGAAATTTTAGCTACAATAACATAATTAAATAAATAAACATTTTCTAAAAAAGTTGGCAAATTTGTTGTCTCCTTTAGACAAAGAAGCAGTTTGGATGTCCAGAGGGAGGGATGTCCAGAGGGAGGGATGTCCAGAGGGAGGGTGTTGGGTGGGTTCACATTTTCCTTCTAGCCCTCACTCAAACTCCTGGTTCAAGGTGTTGATTGAAGACCCTGATTGGTTGATCAGTTAAATCAGATTTTTTAGTTATGGGCTAGAACAAAACCTGACACCCACAAAAGCCCTTCTTGGGTACTATTGAACACCTCTGATTTAACGCTTGCATCTTTTCTGTAGACACACAGAGGTGCATTGTGGGAAGCTTTATTGCTAACAGATATATCATTGTACACAGAAAGGAACTGAAACCATCCTGTTAGGTGGGGGGAAAAAATGGGACTGTCCTGTACGTGTAAATAAGCGTAAATCTTTCTGTCCTTCCGTCGAGGTGCTGTGGTGTTTCCGTCCTCCTTATGCCTTCTCTGGTGATAGACGATGGGTTTTGCAGCTGTATGTACGTTTATTATGTTTTCTGAAGAGTGAAGAATGATGACATTTTTATTGTTCCTGTCTCTATTTTTGTACTTTGGCAAAATTGCGCACATCATGCGTGTTATTTTTTCTGTTTATGTTTTAATTGAATGTTGCCAATTTTTTTTTCAACAAGAAATGCATGTTTTTATGTTTGATATAGTTTATTTACTTTTTTTTTTATTCAAGGGGGACTCAGCTCAGTGCTCTCAATCTACGCCAAGATGATAATTTACGATGTTATAAGAGCAGTGCTGTCTGCCAGGAATAAGCAGTGTGCCATATGCTTCTGACTGAACGATGACCTAGACTGCAGAGGATGTGACTCAGACTTGGGCCCTGTCTGGGCTGACCTGTGATGGGCTCTGCTGACATAAACACACAGAGAATAATATGGTGCTTTGCTGGGTCTCTCTCTAACCTTCCCTGTGTTTATGGAACACAGCGCATTTCGTAGGAAAATCTTCTCAGAGAGGATGTTGGCCTCGTTGTTGGTACTGTGGTGTAAAGAAAATTACGGATCTGCGCTCAGTTGCAAAATTACAAGTGTCAGATCGACTCTGGCAGTGTTAAATTAACTTGCACAGAGTTCAGTTAGGGCATTATGCACTACTTTACTGTTAACACTATTCCAGATTTTTTTTATTTTCTGCAGAAGATGCTGGATCTCTGTGTGAATGAGTTGTATAGTTTTGCTTTGGCAATATTTCCAGATGTATTCCCTGTAAATCAAGAATATTAAATTTTACTTTGAGAGGGAGGGGGAGGGGGGGGGCATTATGATGCCATTTAAATGCATTGTATTAAAATCAAGGGCCTAATGAAATAGCAGCCTGTTTACATATTCTACTATAGCTCAGCCAACACCAGCAAACCCAACAAATATAAATAAATAAATAAATAAAAAAAAATACACCAGCAGTGACACAGTGGTGCAGTGGGTAGCACTGCCGCCTCCTGGGTTCGAATCCGGCCTGGGCCTTTCTGTGTGGAGTCTGCACGTTCTCCCCGTAGGTTTCTTCCAGATACTCTGGTTTCCTCCCACTGTCCAAAGACATGCAGGGATAGGCTCCAGCACCATATATACATATATAAGGTGGGGAAGCAAACAGCCGTTAGTACCACACTGTGCAGAGACCAATACAGACTGTTAGCTTCACACGGTACTGTTAATTTCCCATTTTCTGCAGAACCGCAGCTGTTTATCATTTCGTCGGTTGAAGGCGAACTAAGCAGATTATCCGCATTCTGAGCGTTGCATTGCAATCCCCAGACCGGTTCTGTTCTAGCTCGATTTTGGAAGTCTTCAGAACATCCAATTTTGCGCGCCCAAAAAATAGAAATTGATTAAAGCGCACAG
The DNA here is from genome assembly GCF_013347855.1 of Anguilla anguilla. Taxonomy (NCBI): domain Eukaryota; kingdom Metazoa; phylum Chordata; class Actinopteri; order Anguilliformes; family Anguillidae; genus Anguilla; species Anguilla anguilla. The sequence continues at coordinate 2,231,180 of NC_049208.1, read as the reverse complement.
CGCCGCCTGTTTTCTGGTGTTCGCTTTAGGCCAAACACAAAACTAATTTTGCAGAGCCCGGCGAGACCGAGAGAGGGAGAGACAGAGACAGAGAATGATTTAATGCTCACCTGAACCTTCCGCCCAGCAGGTACCCCAGAACGCTTTGTGTATATGAGTTACTGAACCCGCGAACAGTGCTTTTATTAAAATATTTTTTTTGTACAGCTGTTATTTACTGCGAATTTTTTTGTTCTACAGTTTACTTTCATGGTCATGTTGCATGATATTGAAAAACACAAAACATTGCCCTTGAGGCACGGACAGTATTTCTTTTTTCTTTTTTTTATTATTTCCACACGATTGTTTTGTTTTCCGATAGATACTGTTCTCACCTGACACACTGGAGAGCTTCTCTCTATTACGTGTTAATATGCAGTTTGCTTCTATTGATTGTGTTTTTCCTGGGGCGTGATCAAGAAGCCTATTCACCGCGAGAGTCCGTGAGAGCCGGGTTTGTTCCCACCGCCCGTTCCGTGCGCCTCCTTGCCGTCCCATTCACGCGCTAGAGCAGATCCGTCCACCGCGGGTTTCCGATTCCAATGCCTCTGTTGACACAGGACTATAATGGCTCTAACCATAATGGTTGACTCGACCTGTTTCTCGAGTAGAAACTTTTATCTCCGCTCAACATCTCATGAATGCCACAAAAAAAAAAAAAAAAATCCCACAGTGTGCAACAGAATATATAAGCTTTTTGAAAAATGATTTTAGCAATAATAGTAACAATAATAATAATACTAATAGCTTCTGTTTGATGTTTTGCACGTTGTTTATATGTTATTCAGGTTATCGAGTGCTTGAGTGTAGCCTACAACATGATTAAAATATCCAACATTGCAAGTTCAGCTTGATAAGATGCGCCAAACTGCTGCGTACCAGACGGCTACACGACCCTTCTGTGTTTGTTCATAGCTGCAGGTTTGCAGAAGATGCCGAAAATTACTTTTGCGTTCAGAGGTTGCTGCACTGTCGTTACACCGAAGTCTGAAAAAGCGCTAATTGCGTTTTTGCAGCCCGCAACGACAGCCACGGTACCGCCATATGTCCAGAGGACAATGATGCATTATTCATCACGGCCTGTTACCGGTGTCAGTTTCATAACTGCCGAAATGCTGAGGTCCATATGCTATTCCTTCTTCTGTGAGATATTGCTTCATTTATTAAAGCGCGCGGGCTATAGCCTAGCCTATGTGTCCGTTTGGCAAGTTGTCATTTTCGGCTGATCCCGAACTCTGCATTGCTGATGCACGTACATGTAGGCTGCCTACATTATACAGTGAGGACGTATCTTAAAATACATTTTTGAAAGGCATTTGAATAGCTGCATACGGCCATTAGGTTTGCAGGATGTGGCAGGGTACTTTGCAGCGAGCCGGACGGAGGGATTTGGATTTGAATACCAAAGCGATGCTGTTACAGAGCGGCGCGCTTCCGTTTTTAAAATGCAGTTCCGTTTATCCTCGTGGCGCTTTAATGGGAGCCGCCGGCCTCTAGCCGTGAGATCAGGCGCGACCGAGCCCCGTTTCTCCGAGCGATGAAGGGGGGGGGGGGGAGTCACGGACGAGGGGGCCTTTGACACATCCTCCCTCCTCCTCTGCCGCTGCCAGCCCGTTTCACCTGAGCGGTCAGGACCGCGGTGGAGAGAAGATCATTAGTCCCGCGCTTTCTGTGTCAGGCGCCCGGCGCTGTCGAGACTGACCGAGGCTGCCCCTGTATGCCAAATGTGTTCCGCTGTCAGCTTTGTGTCCAAGAATGCCCCGGCGCTACGCTTCAAGTGGAGGCTGATTTCTTCTCGTGTTTAGCATAATATCGCTATTCTCGGTTGCCATTCCCCCCCTCCTCCTCTCCCCCCATTTTTTTTTATCCTCTCCAAAAATAAATGGCGACATTCTCTTTCTGCCTACGTGGATTTCTTCACGTATTCGCAGCCAAACTGGGTAATGATCAAATGTTTTTTTTTTTAGATACATTTTTTTATTTGTGCAGTCTTTGAAGTGCAGCCGCCGGGTAGGTGAAGGAAAAAAAAAAACAGGAACCAAGGGCACACTGATATCCACGATAAAAGCTATTCGCACTTGAGATTCACGCCCTAAAAAACCGCTTAAGTGAGTGTGTCGCCAGCCATATATAATAAAAAACTGCATGGAGGGAACAGATGGGACCTGCGCTTTGAATCCAGGGAAACCGGTGATTCCGTAATCATAGCTGACTGCTGCTCTTATTTTAGCCTACTGCGTAACCCACCGCTCACGCACCAGAAATGTGGGATTAAACCGCGAAAAAAGGCTATAGGCAATTACAGCACTTGCAGACGCATCAGGAACGCTTCCTTAATGCGCAGGATCGATACACTTTAACATTTTAGTCCTTGTTTCCCCTGGTCTGTTATGGGACACATTCAAGCTTTTCTTAAATTAATACATAAGTGGAAACGTGCTGTGGTTGTCGGAGAAACGACCTGGTCCCATATCCACCCAGCCGAGCCGGTCACTGCGCACCAGAGAAACAGAGCTGCCGCGCGAGACGCAGCCAGTGACCAACGGTACAGTATTTCTGGAGACGCGTCGGCGTGGGTGACGTCACACAGGACGCAGACAAGGAATCGCGACTCTTCGCGAGGGTGTTCTGAGTGGAGATCGATGATGGATTCCATGGAAATTATGATGGAATTATGTCTCTTGGGAACGTTTTATTTAGCCGGCAGATGTGTAGAAATGGACAGGGTGACCTTTTAATGTCTAATTTCTGTTATATTTCATCAGCACCGTGGCCTTGTAGGATAATGGTTGTGTCATATGTCTGATAATGTCTGATAATGTATTGCTTTTTCAAACCCGTTGACGCGGTTTATAAGTATGGTGAGAATCGCATCTTTTCTCACATTTATGAGTAATAATGCAGAATATTCAGCAGGGAGTACGGTTGAGGTTAATTAAATTTGTGAAACATTGCTTATTAAACTGTTTGGTATGCCATTTCAGGGTTGTGACACACTGACATAGCGTTGCTCTGTATGTTTATTAAATGTTTGTCTGATCCCCCCCCCCCCCCCCCCATTCTGGCACTAACTCAATTTTTTCCCACAATGCCTCTGGTCCCTGGTGTGACGTGCGTCTCTGTCATATGGAGCGTGCCGGAAGGCGGGCTGACATTTTTGGATCAGAGAGCACCGTAGAGAAACGTGTGCGCGTTTTTAAATAATCCACCAGGAGCAATTCCGGGCTGAATTATAGATAGCCCGACGTAGCTCTGAAGAGGCGGTGTTGGAGAGCACCGAGCGCAGGAGCCAGACCTCTAACGCAGAGATAAGAGCGAGCGAGGTGCGGTAACACGAGCAGCGAACGGGCTTCATTGCTGTGGCCTGCTGAGGTCATCCAGCAGCCCGGAGCTTCTCAGCACGTCTGGGTGAAGAGGTAGTGGCAGTGTCCGTCACCACGTTTAGCCTGTACGGCGTACGCCTGATGAAACACCTCTTCACGGGTCGTACTGTAGAAATGACTCATATTGCATCCCCTCTTGAAACAAAGCTTCATTTTATCACCTCAACAAACAGAGTTTATCAATTTTAACATCCATTTCCTTTCATACCAGTGAAGACAGAAGCCGGCATAAATGAGCTCTATGTCATACGGTCTCCAGAATGATCGCATGCTTTCATTTGCAATTTGATTTGATTGCGCCCATGTCAGACAGCTTAAATGTTTTGGAAAAAGAGAGAAAAAAAGATGCTTGTTTCTTCGGTTGTGTACAGAGCAGCTCTGATATGCCGGTGTAAAAAAAAACCCAAAACAAATGGCGTTTGTCAGGACAGACTTTCACACTTTTAATGTTCTACCAGGAGAAACGGTCCCAGGGGTCTTAGACTCCAAACTCTTTACAGCATTGATTTTTAAACTTTGCAAATATCACTTAATGTCTCGAAAGGAAAAGACGAAACGGCTCCATCTTTTTCGGCTCGGTGTGCTGTGGCTCATGCCCTGCACCGCTGCAGCGGGAGCCTGGATATTAAAATGACGAATGCCCTGTCGCACTCGGAGAGCTCTAAAAGGGTCTGTGACCCGGGTGCTTTTTAGAAACGCTGCAGTCTCCATCGAGGTGCACGGGCTGGATGGCCACCGTCTGGGCCTCAGAGAGGCAATGGGAAGTGTTCAGAAATAAAACATCCTGATGCATTTTTTTTGGGATTGTTCCAGAAGCGAGTGAAACTCAGCACTGCGTCGGTGAACCGGAATCTGCGCTGAGCTGAATGATTTAGCTCAACCGGTGCAAAAAAAGGAGAAGAGATCGTTTAAAAAAAGAAAAAGAAAACCACAGCTCCATACAACAAGGCTTTGTCTGGGGAGGTTGAAGCTGTTGACATCATATGGGCAGGTGTATGTTTTCATGAAAGTAGAACCTGGCTTCTGTGTTCTAAGCATTGACAGACAGCTCCGTGGTCTATAGTCAGCGAATTTGGAGAAATCTTCTGGTGAAGCTCCATGACAAAGCCCTTCAGCCAGCTGGAACCTGTCTTTTCCCCCTAAGAAGCATGAGCCTAGCTGGCAGTGTTGATGGTTCATACGTGATGTCCTCGCATCATCTTTCAGAACTCTGACAGGGTGAGCCCGGTAGCCTGTTCTCCTATTGGCTGCACTGTCACCTGGGGAGATGAGGGCGATTTGAGGGCATCGAGCATGCAGCATTGTCCTCTATCTCACCTCACAAGAACGACACCTCTGATTGGTCGGGTTGCCTGCTCTCCTATTGGCTGCACTGTCACCTGGGGAGATGAGGGCAGTTTGAGGGCATCGAGCAGGCAGCATTGTCCTCTATATCACCTCACAAGAACGACAGCTCTGATTGGTCGGGTTGCCTGCTCTCCTATTGGCTGCACTGTCACCTGGGGAGATGAGGGCGGTTTGAGGGCATCGAGCAGGCAGCATTGTCCTCTATCTCACCTCACAAGAACGACAGCTCTGATTGGTCGGGTTGCCTGCTCTCCTATTGGCTGCACTGTCACCTGGGGAGATGAGGGCGGTTTGAGGGCATCGAGCAGGCGACATTGTCCTCTATCTCACCTCACAAGAACGACAGCTCTGATTGGTCGGGGAGCCTGCAGTCTCCTTGTGCCAGCTGGGTGCTGCTCATTCACAGTAATTGCAGAGCTTAGTCAGCGGACCGGAAAATGAGGAGGCAGCCCCCCCCCCCCCCCCCCCCCCCCCCCCGACGTGCCTGTTCCAGATTGGGAGCGGGGGCAGGGGGACAGTGGATGAGTATTAGTTAAAAAACTGGAGATGTGAAGCTAGTTTCAGGGTGCTGTAGAAACACGTTTCTTCGCTGGCGTGCTGTAATGAAGCTGTACAATGAGGCCCCTAAAGCCTGTGAATGAGAGAGGACTGGCTGCCAAGGTCACTCAGAACCCACCAAGGTCACAACTCACAGCATTTGACAACTTTACCTCAAAACAAACCTGCACGAACACACACATACACACACAGGCACACTTGCATATGTTCACGCAGACAGATACGCACACACAAACACACACACAGTCACACGCAGACAGATAGACAGACGCACACACACACACATTCTCATGCGCACACACACACACACACATTCTCATGCACACACACACACACACACACACACACACACACATTCTCATGCGCACACACACACACACAGACACACATTGTCATGCACACACACACACACACACACACTTGCATATGTTCACGCAGACAGACAGACACACACACACACACAGTCACACGCAGACAGATAGACAGACACACACACACACACACACACATTCTCATGCGCACACACACACACACACACAGTCACACGCAGACAGATAGACAGACACACACACACACACACACACACACACACACACACACAGTCACACGCAGACAGATAGACAGACACACACACACACACACACACACACACCCAAAGTGCCTGACCGATATTTGAAGCGATCTCGCGGTGTTTCTATCCCGCGTTAGTAAAGAGGTATCCCATGCTGCTCGGCACCTTCCATCAACTTCCTGTTTGTTCCCCTTCACCAGGCCGGCGTGTAATTGAAGCTCACGGACGCGTGCCGCTCTCTTATTTTAATTAGCCTGGCGCGCGCGCCGCGGGGGGGTTTATCCCTTTATCTCCGAGGGGGTTATTTTTAAAATGGCGGCGGTGGCGGCGGAGAGGGCAGCGGCTTATCCGCCCTGTCAGTCACGGAATGTGTCGGGAGAGAGAAGCAGGGGCTTGTGGGAGAACGGCGAGCACGCGTCGCTTCGTCACTCCCTGTCACTCAGCTGACATGGGGGGGGGGGCGTGCTCGGTCCTCACAAACAACAACAGCAGTGAGAACACAGCAAGAGACGAAAGTACGAAACGCAGCACAAACGGATACATGCGCAGAAAAGCAAAAACCAACAACACGTACCACACACAGTCCCCTGTGACCCAGTCTGTTTTTACCTTTAATTAATGAATAAATGAATGAATGAATCAATGAATTAATTCATTAACAAATTCATTCATTCATTCATTCATTCATTCATTCATTCATTCATTCGCTCGCTCGCCTCACTCGCTCACGCTGCCGCTCCTGGTGTCTGTGGCCCTTGCAGGACCAGAGCAGCTTTGACTCTGCCCAAACCGAAGCTCCCCGTTCCCCCGGCAGTCTGCTGGCTAACCTTTGCCGCGTGAATCACACACACTCATCAAATTAACGGTGCCGTTGTCACTTTCCATTTACTTTACCCAACGACCTGCTGCGTGTTTTTCCACAAAGAAATATAAACAGGCTGATAGGTGGAGTGAGAGATATAGAGACTGTTGATGTGAACTCGTACATTCCCAGAGGGCAGATAGGTGGAATGGCTACACAGTCTGTTTCAGCCTCTCCCTCTCATACAAGGTCACACATTCTGAAAATGAAACAATCCATTTATGGTCAGCCTTGTGTCTCATTCGCATTGATGTTGAAGTTATCAGTTTAATAATTATTATTAGATAGAAGTATTGTCAGCTTTTTATTTGCGAGCTTTCTGTTACATCGTTCATCATTTACCTACAGTACCTATTGAAAGCGCACCTGCATCTGCAGGAAGGATACTGCGTAAGGTTTGGATATATATATATATATATATATATATATATATATATATATATATATATATTGCCTGTGCTTTACGCTGTTCTGTGTTTAGTTTTTTGATCGTAAAATAGTCACGTGCTTTGTTTCTGGCTTGAGGTGAGGCTCTCAGCTCTACTGAAGGTGGTGGAAGTGGCACAGGCAGTGTGGCACACACAGTATGGCACAGGCAGTGTGGCACAGGCAGTGTGGCTCAGGCAGTGTGGCACAGGCAGTGTGGCTCAGCTGGTGTGGCACAGGCAGTGTGGCTCATACAGTGTGGCACAGGCAGTGTGGCTCATACAGTGTGGCACAGGCAGTGTGGCACACACAGCGTGGCACAGGCAGTGTGGCACACACAGTGTGGCACAGGCAGTGTGGCACACACAGCGTGGCACAGGCAGTGTGGCACACACAGCGTGGCACAGGCAGTGTGGCTCATGTCCTTTTTCATCTCGATCTGAAAGCTGCGGGCCATGTGCTCATACCTCCCCCCCGGGTGCTGGGGGGGTGGGGGGGCTGAGGGGTGAGGGGGTGGGTGAGGCGCGGGAGTGGTGGTTAGGGTGCAGGGGGGCGAGTTTGAGGGCCGTCCCGCTGACAGCTGCTAGCGGTGGGAATGTGCTGAGTGCGGGACGCCCTGCCGGAGCCCCTGTCATCAAACCCCTGAGGGACCCCCATCATACTCCCCCTCTCTCTGCCCTTCCAGCAGAGCAGGGGAAAACGTAGTTCCTGGTCAAACCCAACAAATTCAAATTGGTTGGAAATGTTTGTGGCAGCAGTGAGCAGTTGCGCATTGTGTGTTAAAATAAGAAAAGAAAATAAATTATGGATGAATGCACGTTTTCAGTAGCACGCTCTGGTCAACCCTGTGGCTCCCATTACCAGGGTTGGGGACCCCTGATATGGTGGGGGGGGACTGAACCCAGCACCCCTCCTTTGTGATTGGAGGAATTGGCATTTCCTCTTTTTTCGGGGCAGTTGCAGAAGGAGCCAAGCGCGTGTGGCTCAGGTGTGTGTTCCTTCACCGGGTCATGGAGGCTGGTTTCTGTGATTTAGCCCCAGCGTAGTGTTGCCTGGAGACAGAGAGAGAGAGAGAGAGAGAGGGAGAGAGAGAGAGAGAGAGAGAGAGAGAGAGAGGGGGGGGGGAGAGAGAGAGAGAGAGAGAGGGGGGGGGAGAGAGAGAGAGAGAGAGGACAACGGACAATGATTACATGCCTACCGCGACTCCCAGAGATTCATCTAAAGCAAATAATAAATTCCTTATCCAAATAAAACACTTTTATCCAAGCAGGGAGGGAGAGAGGGAGGAGGAGAGGGAGAGGGGGAGGGAGACGGAGAGAGAGAGAGGGAGGGAGACGGAGAGAGTGAGATGGAGGGAGAGAAAGAGAGAATATTAGATTGGAATGTCATTATAAAGCAATATATTTGTCAGCTGCAGGAATCGACTTCTGTGGCGTAGCGGCAGAGAAGTGGCAGATTAAAATAATTCAGTGATGTCGCGGCGAGCGAGATATTGGGATTTCAATCGAAAAGCCCGACCCCGCTAATCACAGAAAAAACAAGCGAGGCAGTAGCTTGGAAAAAAACCCACATCTATCACTGGTGCGCTGTAGGAGATGGAGATGGCTAAAACCCCACATCTATCACTGGTGCTCTGTAGGAGATGGAGATGGCTAAAACCCCACATCTATCACTGGTGCGCTGTAGGAGATGGAGATGGATAAAACCCCACATCTATCACTGGTGCTCTGTAGGAGATGGAGATGGCTAAAACCCCACATCTATCACTGGTGCTCTGTAGGAGATGGAGATGGCTAAAACCCCACATCTATCACTGGTGCGCTGTAGGAGATGGAGATGGCTAAAACCCCACATCTATCACTGGTGCTCTGTAGGAGATGGAGATGGCTAAAACCCCACATCTATCACCGGTGCGCTGTAGGAGATGGAGATGGCTAAAACCCCACATCTATCACCGGTGCGCTGTAGGAGATGGAGATGGCTAAAACCACACATCTATCACTGGTGCGCTGTAGGAGATGGAGATGGCTAAAACCCCACATCTATCACTGGTGCTCTGTAGGAGATGGAGATGGCTAAAACCCCACATCTATCACTGGTGCTCTGTAGGAGATGGAGATGGCTAAAACCCCACATCTATCACTGGTGCGCTGTAGGAGATGGAGATGGCTAAAACCCCACATCTATCACTGGTGCTCTGTAGGAGATGGAGATGGCTAAAACCCCACATCTATCACTGGTGCGCTGTAGGAGATGGAGATGGCTAAAACCACACATCTATCACTGGTGCTCTGTAGGAGATGGAGATGGCTAAAACCCCACATCTATCACTGGTGCGCTGTAGGAGATGGAGATGGCTAAAACCCCACATCTATCACTGGTGCTCTGTAGGAGATGGAGATGGCTAAAACCCCACATCTATCACTGGTGCTCTGTAGGAGATGGAGATGGCTAAAACCCCACATCTATCACTGGTGCGCTGTAGGAGATGGAGATGGCTAAAACCCCACATCTATCACTGGTGCTCTGTAGGAGATGGAGATGACTAAAACCCACATCTATCACTGGTGCTCTGTAGGAGATGGAGATGGCTAAAACCCCACATCTATCACTGGTGCTCTGTAGGAGATGGAGATGGCTCCTCCGCCTGTGGGTGTTTGTGCTGAATGTAGCGCTGAGATTTGAGCTTTTTCTCAATGGCGAAATCCATCCCAGAAACCTCTGAGCATATGAATGGTCTGAAGAGCCATAACCTAAAAAAGGAATACTTTCATGATTTTTGTTAATGAAACACAGTAATTATTCAGGTTATTATAATAATAAATATTGTATCATGGACATATTTCTTTGCGTAAGTGTAATATTGTTTATTTTACTGAGAACACCCCCCCTTACATCAGATCATATTTGATGAAGCTGTTCTTCATGTTTTGGCATCGCAGACATTCTGTAGCTGGTGTTACTCAGTGTGTGTTACTGATATCGCCGTTTTTTAAAAACCCCACAGTGATGTAGTGCTCTCCAGGCATTCACAGTTGTGAAGTTGGGAAACGATACTCATCGCACCGCTGTCAAGATCTTATTTACCCCCCTTGACCCTTGACCCTCGTGCACTACAGCTATGCTGGTAACGTTGTGTGAGCAGCATTCCCATCTCCCCCTCAGAGCTTTTAAACAGATGGATGGAGGGGGGAGATTTCTGCACCGACTGCACCCAGTAACCAGCGGTGTGAGAGACAGCGCTAGTCCTGAGTCATGTGGTCTGTTTTAGGGGGGGTGGGGGTTCGGGGGGCAGGGGGCATTCTTCTCAAGGTGGCAGAGGAATGCAATACTGTCACCTTGTGCCCGTGCTCTCGCCACCGCTGGCACCGCCGCCACCGCCGCCAGGCTCGGAGTTCAAATTTAGAACAGTGACTCATAAATAACTGCTGCTGCCCCCCCCCGGTTGCCCCCCTCCCTCCCTCCCTCCCTCCCCCCCTCCCCTCCCTCCCTCCCTCTCTCCCTCCCTCCCCCCCTCCCCTCCCTCCCTCCCTCCCTCCCCCCCCTCCCTCGCTCCTGTGCTAATGCTGATATAATTCATGTGTAATCCTGGAGGCGATTTTTGGCTTGGTGATTGACCTTGCCACTTACCATGCACTGGTGGATATGGGGGTTGTAATTGATTTTGCATGTGGCCTGACCCTGGTGGGGGGAGGGGGGGCCACAGGGTAGTGCTGATAACATGCCTCAGCTCTGAGCAGCGGGCTTATCTCATGAATGCAAAAAATCTGCACAGTTCATTTCTGGTGTGAGCATTTATACTGATGTCATTACATGACACTGCTTGCATCGTCAAAAACTCAAAACAGAGAAACGCTTGCAACTACTTACTCTTAGAATTGTTGCGATGTGCCTTCGTTGAGCTGTTGATTTCTGCAAACAATTTTGGAATTCAGAAAGTATTCTGGAATTCTGAAAATTCCCTTTGCATCCTTATATGGGACCAGGGTAAACATAGAAATTTTCTGGAGGCGGAACAAACAAATCAACAAGCATTATAAGCAGCTAGCGGATGCAACCGTTCGTTGCTAACACAGCCGCTACAGAGTGCATCAGTCAGTCAGTCAGTCATGTACAGATTGTCTTCATGCTTGGCACATGCATTTGCCAGCATTACTAGCCGCTGGCTGACTCACGACTGCCTTCCCTGTTCGTGAGCGTTGCGTGCTCATCGATGTCGGAAGCATGCGCGGATGCTGATGAATTTTCATGTCGCCTGAATAATGGAGCATTGTGGGAGTTATCCCGGGCTCGGCGAATGACTGCGCAGCATGGTTCTTTAATAGCAGCGCGCTATAGGAGAGGCCTCTTATTTACTTACATACTTCACCCGGTGTCTCAGCTCCAGTGGCTTTTCAAGTCTAAGGGGGTCACCCCCCTCCTCTCCTTCCCTCTCCCCTCCTCTCCTGTCCTCTCCCTCTCCTCTCCTCTCCTCTCCTCTCCCTCTCCTCTCTCTCTCCATCTCCTCCCCTTCTTCTCTCCTCTCTTCTTTTTCTCTTCTCTCCTCCTCCTCTCCTCTCCTCAGCCCCCCACCCCCCCCGTCTGAATGCGCCTCTGTGTATTTGTGAGGACCAGGCCCATCTGGAGAGGTCGGTCACTCGGGGCTGGGGGGGGGGGGGGTGTGGGGTGGGACAGAATGGCGAGTGGAAGTAGAATCACACCGGGGCACCGCTAGGAAAACTCGGGCCCCAACAGTTTGTCTTTGCCGCCCCATTACAAGGTTCCAGCCTCCCGCGGAGCCGAGAGCAGTGCCTTCTGGGATAGGCCTGGGAGGGTTGGTGCACAGGCTTTTTTGAAGGCGCTGACCCAGGGCGGCCCGGCGCTTGTAAATCTCCGGTGGAGGGGCACAGGGGCCTACGAGCAGACTTCCTTTATGGCAGGCCTGCTGCCGGGGCCGAGCTGAACCGTGGGATGGCGGCTCCTCCCAGGACCGCGGTTCAGGAGCTCCTGTCTGCACACATACGGCGTGTAGCCTGAGCACCGGTTCAGGAGCTCCTGTCTGCACACATACGGCCTGTAGCCTGAGCACCGGTTCAGGAGCTCCTGTCTGCACACATACGGCGTGTAGCCTGAGCACCGGGTCGTAAAACTGCAACACAGTGTATGCATGTGTGCCAAGTAATGGGGCGTGGTGGGGGCGGGTTTTAGCACTGAGTTAATCTATCCATCCATCCATTATCTATGCCTGCTGATCCTGGTCAGGGTCACGGGGGGTGCTGGAGCCTATCCCAGCATGCATTGGGGCGAGAGGCAGGAATACAGGCCGCCGATCTATCGCAGTGCACACGCTGAGTTCCTGTAAAGAGGATTCAGCTAAAAAAAAAAGAACCTTCATTCTTTCCTAATTTTTCCTAGTATTTGCCTGAAACTCACTAGTTTAAGATGGCTTTTATGTTATCAGTGTCGATTTTACCCTCTCTTTTTTAATGGGCTGGGTGATGCAGGGCAGCTGATTTACACCGGTGATCCGTCTAAGAGCGTCGGCATAGTGACGGAATGTAGCTGTAGCTCTCTGCTTTGATGCGTGGGTAGTCATGGCGACGGCGGTTGCAGGTGAGCTGGTTGCAGGTGTGTGCGGAGCAGGCAGCCGCCGGGACTGAGTTCCTCTTCCCCTGGAGCTGAGAGTCGCTCACCGAACGGGCTCCTGTGTGCAAAAACAACGCTTCTGTCTACAGCTCCGGGTCTGCACAGCTACACCCGCTGTTAGAAAGATTTCTCAGAACAAACAGCCCTGGAGGCGGAGAGATGGAGGGAGAGAGTGTGAGAAAGAGATATGGGAATGAAAGAGGGGGGGGGGGGGTGTGTGGGGGGGATGAGGGAGAAGAAGAGAGGCACAGAGGAAGAGGAGAGAGATGGGGAGGAATAAGCTGAGAGGTGTGTGGGGGAATCGGAGAGTGCTGGCCTACTTTTATTTTTCTTTTTCTAAAAAAAAAAACAAGCAGCTGCTTATCTGTGAGTTAGAGAAGGAAGCTCTTCCATTTTAGCCAAAGAAAGCAGATGCCAGATGTCATGAATGCACAAGGTTCTCATAGCACAGTGCAGCACAGCTTTGGATCCTCGTTTCCATGCGATTATTACCTGCGTATGATTTATTACCTGTTTTGTTTACCTGTGTCGCTAGGTAACCTGTTACCTGTACAGATGTATTACCTGTATTTGTTCATACCTTCCTGGTGAAATAATTAGTGAAATAATACTGTATAGTATGTACATCACAAGCCACAGCGTTCAGCTATGCCTGATTGATATCCAACACCACACGCCTGTTTTTGAGGATGGAAAATGGCGTCACAGTTCACTTCAGAAGGCACCCTGTGAAGCCATGGCTATGCTGATGTAACCCAAATAACGGCCGGCTTGTTTGCATTTTGGGGGGGCACCCAGGGGTCACATGCACAGCGGCCTGGCCGAGCAGCTCGTAAAAAATTTGGGGTGGGGGGGGGGGGGGGGGGGCGGTCTCACGAGTTCCTTTTTGATCGCCCTAGCCCCGCTCACACGGTGGAATGTTCCATTACATTACAGGCATTTAGCAGACGCTCTTATCCAGAGCGACGTACACAACTTGGATTACATAGTATCCATTTGTCCAGCTGGATATATACTGAAGCAATGCAGGTTAAGTACCTTGCTCAAGGGTACAACGGCAGTGTCCTTACCCGGGAATCGAACCTGCGACCTTTCGGTTACAAGCCCAGTTCCTTACCTACTGTGTTCCAGCTCCCGTCGGGCGCGAGCAGACGAGCAACAGCTATCGCTAGCAGAGCGTGCTTCGCTGTAGCCCTGGAAACAAACGACCGTCTGTTTGGAAGCTCGTACTGTCTTGTTGGTGGGGGGGGGGGGGGGTCGTAGGCTTCCTCCGTCTGCTAACGGACGCTAATGCTAACGGCCGTGCTAAACGCCGCCCCGGCCCTCCTGAGGAGCGACGGCGTCCGCTAGGTTGGCGTTTCTGCCAGTTGAGGCTCGAGAAAGCGGGAGAGAGGTGAGTTTATTGTGCGTTGAGCTGCTTTTTAAATTGATCGGCTGAGAGCTGAGTAACAACAGAAAACAGGAAACTCCATTAACCTCTAGGCCCTCTGTGATAGAGAAACTTTTTGGAACGAATCTGCTGTAGCTTTACAACGTTGCTAGAAAGACTCCCCGGTGCACACCGGCTCTGGTTTTTGAAGAGATCCCCCCAACTTCACGCTGTCCTGTTCTGACCAACCTTCACGCGAACACTGAGGTGCAGATTTGTTTTCCCGCCTCTGCCTCGGGACAGATCTCAAACCTCCACTCCAGCACGCGTTCCTCGAGCTGTGGCGTTCCTCGAGCTGTGGCGTTCCTCGAGCTGTGGCGTTCCTCGAGCTGTGGCGTTCCTCGAGCTGTGGCGTTCCTCGAGCTGTAGTGTTTCACGGCAACACGCTTTTCTCCCTCGTTCCTCTCGCACGTTGGCCCGGGAGCGTCGTTCCGGTACTTGAATTTCCGTATCGGAATAACATGTTCTGACGACAGTTTTTTCTCAAATTTCGTACAAGGATGCGGGATGTGTGGCAAATAAAAATAAATAACATTTCTGTCCTGTGCGTTCTTTGGAGAGGGCTGCTGTTGTGTGGTGACTTGTTGAACCTGGTGAGATGTGCAGGGAAATGACTGGCTTCCTGTTCTGGCCTGAGCTCAGCAGGGGAGCAGAAGTGAGCGTGCCCGGGTTTGGCGTTGGAACGCTGGCCTCTGTCTCTCTTAACGAGTGAGGTCAGAGAGGCAACAGCGGGTCCGGCAGGGGATTGGGGGGGGGGAGGAGGGAGGGAGGGAGGGAGGGGATGGGGGGGGGAGGTTTGGGGGAATTCCGCGGCTCAGCTGTGGAGGTGTAACCTTACACACTTTGGCGGACGGACGCATGGCAGCCTGTGACTGTGGCCGGGGGGATGCCATTCTTGTCTTTAGTACAGTAAGAGCAGACTTTTCGGTGACAGTGTAGCACTGAGGTTACGGAACCGGGTTTGCGGCTCAGAGGTTGCGGGTTCGATTTAGAGGACGGGCACAGCCATTTCTGCTCTTTGAACAAAATACTTACAACCTGAACCACCGGCTAAGCAAATATCCAGCATTATGCATGTATGCTCTGTGTGTTGCTCTGGGTAAGTGCTTCTGCTAAATGCCTGAATGTAAAATGAATACAATCTAATGATGAGAACAGGCCATACAGGCACTAGAGAGAGAGTCCAGCACTGTTTCAAGTTTGGTCTTGAACATGAAAACATAACAACACATAATTACAATAACACACCATGCAGACTGTCTAGGTTCCTCATTTTCCTAGAGATTAGAGTTGATCCCAGCACTGGGCCAAGCAGAAATTTGACCACCCAGTCTCTGTCTGCCTGTATGAAGCTTCATGAAGCTGTTTCACATCAGTTTGAGGCATCAGTTTAGTTTCCATTGCAGTGTGGTCTATTCAGTTCGCCAAATTTTTGCCGAAGTAAACAAATTGAATTTCAGGTAATTTCCTGAAATTCCTGAATACATTTATTTACTGTTACCATGAGAGGAGGTGAAGTTGTGATTGTGGTTGCCATGGTCCCCAGGCAGTGTGTGGCTTGGCTTAATTGAGGCTCTGACCTCTTGACCTTAAGAGGTCACGACCTTGGGTTTTGAGGTCGTGACCTCTTAAGGAACAGCTATGTGATCGACAGCGCAGGCGCTGTGTGGTGATTGACACGTCACATACCCCCGTCCTGCCCCGCCCCAGGGTAGAACAGGCAATCTAACCAGACCTGGGGGCAAATACAAATCCAAAATATTTTTAGCTCTTTAGGTGCCGGTGCACATTTTCAATGGAACATGCTACTTTATGCAAATATCATATAGCAACCATATAACTTCCCCTCAGTTCCAAGTTTTATTATATGAAAGAATAATTTTTTTTTTTTGCATTGGTGTACTGCCTGAACACACTTAAAGCATTGAACATTGCCGATTTCTAACACCAGTCCATTATTGGACATTGACAGGTTGCAGTGTTTTATTTCAGAATTGTCAGTAATCTGCGGGAGCTCTCATGGTGTCTGAGGGGTTAAAGTATTTGACCCGGGCCTGACCCGGGCCTGACCCAGGCCTGACCCGGATGGGCCCAGCCCCTCCCTCAGTGGAGCTGGGGACGGGGAGGTGTCTCTGGCCGGCGGGACGTGTGTCTGCCTGCTTCCCGCCGAGCCCGGACTGCGTGCCCCTGGCGCTTTTTACACGTGTCCTTGTTGCTTAGAGACCGGAGGCCGGCCCGCCCAGCGCCACAGCTGCTCTCCTGCACCTGTCTGGTCCGCTCGACGTCAGCGCTGCACACTCTCTCTCTCTCTCTCCCTCCCTCCCTCCCTCTCTCTCTCTCTCTCTCTCTCTTCTCTCTCTCTCTGTATCTCTTCTCTCTGCTCTCTGCTTTCTCTCTCAGCTCTCTCTCGTCTCTCTGTTTTTGCTCTACGTGTTCTCTCCCTCTCTCTCTGGTCTCTGCTTAACATTTTCGAAGAACAACTTTCCAGCAACACGTCCGGTTTCCCTATTGGACGGTGGCAGCCCCGAGGCTGTGTGGTTGGCTGAGATGGCAGGGCCAGGGCTGTAATGGGGAAATGGCCTGTGTTTCAGTCTGTCTCCAGCGCCTCCCTCTGTGTGTGGGGAAACGGTACAGTGCATTTACACTCCCGCATCCAGCGTCTTATCCGGAGTGGCCTGCACTTTTACGACATACAGCCTGCCTCCCCGAGCCTCCCTTGTGTGGGGAAGGTATCAGTCCCACAGAGATCCCTCCTGACTGGGTCTAAAGCCCTTGACACTTAAGACTGCATACCCCCCACCCACCTTCCCCCCCACCCCCGGTTGCCTGGATACAGATAATATCCACACTAGGGGGATGAGTTGTACCCCTGAGAGGGCGGTGGAGCTGTGAGCAAACAGCCCGATGGCTTCCTCTCTCTCCTGGGCCCTGCTGCACTGCCACGCCCAGCTGTGGAGAGATGGGGTAGTGAGCGGAGTGGAGCAGCCCACCCCACACCCCCCACCCCACACCCCCGCTCCCTGGCCCCTCCAGAGAGGAACTGGAGCTGCCATGGATGAGCAGAGAGAGGGGCGGCATGGAAGACCCCCCATCACTCTCCAGCTCGATGTTCACCAAGAGCCTGGCCAAAACACACCTCAAACCCCCCCTCCTCCCTTTGAATTGAATCCCAGGCCATTTCAAATTGACTGTGGTCTGCATTTGGGAGAGGAATTCCCCCAATCTGGCAACGCTGTTCTGCTGAAGTTCGTGAAGAGCAGCTCCCAGTTCGATTTCCCCGGGTCTGTGCCTGCAGAATTGTGGGTTAAACTGTTCATTGTAAAATCAGCTCTTGCGAAGTACAGGTGGTCCCAGTTGGACTCCTACGTACACAGCTGAATGAGGTGTGCTCGTATGTAAACCTACAGGACGGTAGATCTCCAGGAACAGGGTTGGGCCGCCCTGCCTCAGGCTGTTGTTTATTTTTTATGTATTTATTTTACCTTTGTAAGTCCGGGTGAAGAGGACAGGTGAGGTTTGGACGTGTATTGCGTATCTCGCGATCGTTCCAGCCTGAGAAATCCTGGGAATTTTTTTTTTATTTGGAGGTCATCGGTGTGTCGGGGAAACATCTGTCGCCATAGCAACCACAGCGCAGGATTGTGGGATAGGCAAATACAAACTTTTAAAGCTGCTCCTCCCGTTTGGAAGCCAGCGGGACTGTAATTCAGATTTACCGAACCGAGTTATTCTCTTCCTGCCCCACTCTGGGTAATATACTCAGAGCCGTTCTGCAGAGATGCTCCTCTTCGCTGTGCCATTTGCATCGACTGTCGCCAGTGTTTTGCTCCAATTACCCGGCAATGATTTACGTTTCTCTTTGTGCATTGTAAACAGTTTATATGCTGTTTTTCCCCTTCAGTGCGGGAGAGCAACAGAACGTCAAAGTTATTTATGAATCGGCTTCTCTGTAGGAGTCTTTGTGTCAGTGAACCAGCGTCTCTGTAGGAGTTTTGGATGGGGTAGTATTATTGTGTCCGAATGTCAGACTGACCTAGAGGTCAACATCTGAAGGTGTTGCCAGGGTGAAGTCAAGGGGTGGGGTCTGAGGGTTTTTGGGCGGAGTCTGAAGGTGTTGCCAAGGTGTGTGTGGGGGGGGTGGTTTGGGGGGGTGGGATGGGGGGGGGGGGCTCTGGTGGCAGAGACGTGTCTTAATCACATAAAGTGTTTTGCACTGGAGGGGTTGCTATGCTCAGACTTTGTCATGGCATTGGCAGGCCTGACCCCAGTGCCTAAATTCCAGTCTTTATTCCTTTGAACACGACCTCTGACCTCCGACCCCTACTGACCCCCTTAGTGGCTGCCCAGAGAGAGGGTACACAGTAACGCGCCCGCACCCCGTCCCGCGATCGACCTGCCGGGACCTCAGATCACACGGAACGAGCCCCCCCCCTAACCCCGAAGGCCATCGCCGATATCGCGTACCGCGATCCACAAAAACAGTCATTTCCACGGCGATGATGTGTTGGCGAATGCCTCGCTGCGATTCGCTACACGCCTGCAGGCTGCAGGCGAGCTAACGGCTAATCTCACGTTTCATTAAGGCCCCCTGCGCAAGTTGTGCCAAAGGTTTTTTTTTTAAATCTGCAGTGAGCATAAGATAATTTATCTCACATTTGGATTTGGGAGAGTTTCAAAAGTCTATGTTTTGAGTTTTTTCAAAATCGAGCTTTTGACAGGTGAATAGACTTTATGGCTGAGATGGTGGGAGCTCGTTCATGTTTACCTCAGAGATGCTAACGTCTGTTAGCCTCAGAGATGCTAACGCCCGTTAGCCTCAGAGATGCTAACGCCCGTTAGCCTCAGAGATGCTAACGTCTGTTAGCCTCCCTCCTTCACTTTCGGTTCTCCCTCCTGACGCACCTGGGTGAGATATCTTCAGCGGAATGACCTTTATCAGCTTCCCTCCGTTCAG